>NW_027507686.1:13604247-13638019 GCF_037356315.1 Lithobates pipiens | reverse complement strand
AATGATGACGCCGGATAACCCTCTTGCCCAACGGTTGGCGGCTGGCTTGTCAGAACTCATAGCCCGCCAACTACTGCCATATAAACTGGTGGACTCTGAGGCCTTTCGCAAATTTGTGGCCATTGGAACACCACAATGGAAGGTCCCAGGAAGGAAGTATTTCTCAGAGAAGGGCATCCCAGAGCTATATGGCCATGTTCAGCGGCAAGTGAATGTATCTCTGGCACACAGTGTCGGTGCCAAGATACATCTGACCACAGACACGTGGTCTAGCAAACACGGGCAGGGAAGGTATATCAGTTTTACTGCCCACTGGGTGAACCTTCTGACGGCCGTCAAGCATGTAACCCGTGGCACCCGTGTAGATTTGGTTTTACCGCCACGGATTGCATGCAGGCCTGACTCTTCTTCTCCTCCTCCTACTCCATCCTCCTCCCTCTCCTCCTCAGCTGCCTCCTCCTTTTCCGCTGCTAGCGTCTCTTCCACTGCACCGCCCAAGCTCCCCAGAACCTATTCCACATGCCAGGTGAGACGTTGCCATGCCGTGCTGCGTCTGTTGTGCCTGGAAGCAAAGAGCCACACTGGCCCGGCACTCCTTTCAGCTTTGCGTTCACAGGCAGATGAGTGGCTAACACCGCTCAATTTGACAGTTGGTAAAGTGGTGTGTGACAACGGTGCCAATCTGCTTAGCGCATTGAAACAGGGCAAAATCACGCACGTGCCGTGCATGGCACACGTCTTAAACTTGGTCGTGCAGCGATTCCTTGTCAAATACCCTGGGGTCCAGGACATCTTGCGGCAGGCAAGGAAAATCTCGGCCCATTTCAGAAGATCTTACACGGCCATGGCTCGCCTTGCTGACATTCAGCGGCGACACCATCTGCCGGTCAGACGTCTTATTTGCGATTGCCCGACGCGATGGAACTCAACCTTCTATATGCTTGATAGGCTGCTCCAGCAGAAACGTGCAGTTAACGTCTACCTGTATGAACTCTGCGAAAGAAACGGTTCTGGGGAGCTGGGTTTTTTTTCACCGCGCCAGTGGCTGCTCATGCGCGACACATGCAGACTTCTGCGGCCATT
Source organism: Lithobates pipiens (assembly GCF_037356315.1). Classification (NCBI taxonomy): domain Eukaryota; kingdom Metazoa; phylum Chordata; class Amphibia; order Anura; family Ranidae; genus Lithobates; species Lithobates pipiens. The sequence goes on along the minus strand of NW_027507686.1, from coordinate 13,636,936 downwards.
TGAGGAGATCACCAAACTGGTCAGTCGCAGCCATGGCGCCATCAGTGACATGGTACCTTATGCCTTCTTTCTGGAGCGTGCATTGCGTCGTGTCATTGATCAGGCTGTGGAGGAGCAGGAGCGGGAAGATGAGGAAGTCGCAATGCTGGATGAATTCCCAGGGGGGGCTACTCTATCTGAGACAAGTCAACAACAGGAGTCTGATGAGGAGTCAGAGGAGGATGGTGCCGGGGCGGATGAGCAGGAGCAAGAAGAGCATGCTTTAAACCTTTCTGGGATCCCTGTTGTGCGAGGATGGGGAGAGGAGAATGAAGAGGACGACATTATCCTGGATGATGAGCAGGAGCCAGGCCACCACACCGCTTCCACTTTAGTGCAAATGGGGGCCTTCATGCTCCAGTGTTTTAATAGGGACCCCCGTATAAAAAGCATGAGGGTCAAGGACCAGTACTGGGTGGCAACGTACTTAGACCCCCGGTACAAACACAAAATGGCGGAAATGTTACCGCCGTCGCAGAGGGCTGTCAGAATGCAGCACTTCCAGGCCTTGCTTCGAGAAATGCTGCATTCTGCTTTTGCGTGCGCTGGCAGAGGAGCAATTCCCACTCCCAGAGAAGGATTTGCGGGTACCAATCCAACAGCGCCTGCAAGAAGAGGCCGGTTTGAAGATGTGTTGGTGACTTCGGATATGAGGTCATTCTTTCAGCCGACCCATCGACAGGTGTCATCCGGATCCAGCATCAGGGAACGCCTAGACCGTCAGGTGTCCGACTACATTGGGTTAACGGCCGATGTGGACGCTCTGAGGAGTGATGAACCCCTAGACTACTGGGTGGGCAGGCTTGACCTCTGGCCAGAGCTTGCCCAATTTGCAATCGAACTGTTGGCTTGCCCCTCATCCAGTGTCCTGTCCGAAAGGACGTTCAGCGCAGCAGGGGGGATTGTGACCGATAAGCGTACTCGCCTAGCTCACCACAGTGTTAACTACCTCACATTTTCTAAAAATGAATGAGGCATGGATCTCGGAGGAATTCAACACATGTGATCAGTAGACCATGTATATGTCTATAAACAATTTTTGGAATCAAGCACACAGACCTTCTTAATTTCATTTGGCTCACTTCCCTGACCCAAAAAAGCACACCGTACTATATGCCCCTACCCTCCTCTTTGAAGAGGTTGAGCGGTGTCATATTTCTACTGGGGCTGCTTATTATGAGGGGTTCCCACCATCCCTGTGCTGTGCTGACTTCCTCCTGGGTGTTCTTATTATGAGGGGCTCCCACCATCCCTGTGCTGTGCTGACTTCCTCCTGGGGGTTCTTATTATGAGGGGATCACACCATCCCTGTGCTGTGCTGACTTCCTCCTGGGGCTGCTTACGGTGCTGCTGTCAGCGCTGTATGTCACGGAGCTGCTGTCAGCGCTGTATGTCACGGAGCTGCTGTCAGCGCTGTATGTCACGGAGCTGCTGTCAGCGCTGTATGTCACGGAGCTGCTGTCAGCGCTGTATGTCACGGAGCTGCTGTCAGCGCTGTATGTCACGGAGCTGCTGTCAGCGCTGTATGTCACGGAGCTGCTGTCAGCGCTGTATTGTCACGGAGCTGCTGTCAGCGCTGTATGTCCACGGAGCTGCTGTCAGCGCTGTATGTCACGGAGCTGCTGTCAGCGCTGTATGTCACGGTGCTGCTGTCAGCGCTGTATGTCACGGAGCTGCTGTCAGCGCTGTATGTCACGGAGCTGCTGTCAGTGCTGTATGTCACGGAGCTGCTGTCAGCGCTGTATGTCACGGAGCTGCTGTCAGCGCTGTATGTCACGGAGCTGCTGTCAGCGCTGTATGTCACGGTGCTGCTGTCAGCGCTGTATGTCACGGAGCTGCTGTCAGCGCTGTATGTCACGGAGCTGCTGTCAGCGCTGTATGTCACGGAGCTGCTGTCAGCGCTGTATGTCACGGAGCTGCTGTCAGCGCTGTATGTCACGGAGCTGCTGTCAGCGCTGTATGTCACGGTGCTGATGTCAGTGCTCTGTATTACGGTGCTGCTGTCAGTGCTCTGTATCTCCTGCACCCTCTTGTTTGCCTACCCTGGTCCCTGACCTTCCCTCTCCTCCATTGCCTTCATGCTCCATAGTCCTGAATTGTCAGAACAATTTCCCAAATAAAAAAAAAATGCTTGTAGTTATCGATCCCAAATTCACCTCATACATGTATTATGCTATTGTCCAGGTGGTGGGACTACGTGCTACCCCCTAATAATTACCCCGTGGCCGCAAATTCGACCTAAAGGTTTGCGAAATTCGCCTCCCATTGAAGTCAATGGAGCCCGCGGCGAACGGTCGTTTTCGCGAACGTTTGTGTCCGTTCGCGTTTCGCGTTCGCGAAACGTCCCGTCGGAAGTTCGTCCATCACTAGTAGTAAGTCGTCGGTAGTAGTAATGCAGAGTGTGGGGGGTCTGTAGTATGTAATGCAGAGTGCGGGGGGTCAGTAGTAAGTAATGCAAAGTGCGGTGGTCAGTAGTATGTAATACAGACTGCGGGGGTCAGTAGTAAGTACTGCAGAGTGCGGGGGTCTGTAGTAAGTAAAATAGAGTGCTGGGGTCAGTAGTAAGTAATGCAGATTGCTGGGGTCAGAAGAAGTTAATGCAGAGTTCAGAGGTGTGTGTTATGCAGCACAAAGTGCAGGGATCTGGGGTAAGTAAAGAACATCGCAGAGGTCAGGCGTAAGTAATGCAGAGTGCAGAGGTCAGTAGTATTAAACACACATTGCAAGTTTCAGTAGTAACACAGTGCAGAGGTCAGGAGTAACAAACACTTCCCTCTATTACAAGCTAAAAATACAACTCTTCCAACACAAACATCTACCCCCTTCCCTCTGAAAAACGGACTCACCAGACCTCAGAAGGAGTGGCGCCAAGCAGAGTGAAGGATGCCCCCCACCCCCCCCCCCCCTCCAGGTCTCTCTTCGGCTGTGTCATATGACCTATCAGGGCCAGAAAGGAGCCTGGGACTTCCCTTGCCACTCTAATCGGAGGTCTTCGAAGTGACACGGCGGGCCCGGGAGTTGGCGGCACGGCAGGGATGGTCACAATCCACCCACCACATGCCCATCTTTGTGGGGTAGATCGCGGTTGGCTCTTTGTTGGCCTCCAATGTAGAAGGTGATGTGCCGTGCCGGATCCCCCTTCCTACTGACCAGGTCCATGGACAGTAAAGTGGCGGTAGAAGGTCACATGACGATCCCCCTTCCTACTGACCAGGTCCATGGACAGTAAAGTGGCGGTAGAAGGTCACATGACGATCCCCCTTCCTACTGACCAGGTCCATGGACAGTAAAGTGGCGGTAGAAGGTCACATGACGATCCCCCTTCCTACTGACCAGGTCCATGGACAGTAAAGTGGCGGTAGAAGGTCACATGACGATCCCCCTTCCTACTGACCAGGTCCATGGACAGTAAGGTGGTGGTAGAAGGTCACGTGACCACAGAGGTCTTTGTTGCCCAAACCAATACTATACTACAAGATATTATTTTAGTGATTTCTATATTTTTTTCCTACAGATATACTTTCATTGTATGACGAACCCCCTTGTTGGCACTAGGAATATTTTTTTGTCTTTGAAATAAACATGCACAGGAAAAAGTATATATAAATCCGGAAGAGCATATTAATGGCACACACAAAAAAAAAAGGGATGTCTTGTGATGTCCTATAGGCAGCGGGGGCTTGGCATATTTAAATGAGCCCGTATTTTTTCCACATGTCAAATCCTGTAGGGTGCAATATTCGTATTCCAGGCAAAGTTAGGAAACTGGAGACTTTTGCTTATGAATGAGGTCCTTGACACTGCCGGTGAATAGGTCCCATTGCGATCGTAACAAGACACAATTTCCAGCACAAACACTTATTTGTACAGAGTGAATATTAACAACGTAATTTATGAGCTAATTAGTAGCGTACAGTAATAACTGAAAATATGAGATTAAAATTCTTACAAACTGCTCTGCATTTAGGAACTGCATCGCCCGGAGACTTTGTCAATAACAGCGCATTATGAAGCCAAAAGTGTTCTTTATTATCGGAAATTTCTCAAACACCGCGCTTGTTACCGAGTTGTGGCATGCTCAGGGCACAAGGTGCTACAAAAAAAAAAAAAAAGTTGAATTTTTTTTTAATACATGTTCTATGATTATGTGCCGATCTTTGGTTTGTCTGAGCAAGTCGCACAAGCCTGGGCCTATGGGCAAGTCGTGGAGGTCTGGGTCTATGATCAAGCCACAGAGGCGTGGTTCTTTAGGCAAGTCACAGAGGTGTGGATCTATGGGTAAGTCATGGAGGTCAAGGTACAGTACATGGGCAAGTCAAGGAGGTCTGGATCCCTAGGTAAGTCATGGAGGTCAGGATCTATGAACAAGCCACAGAGGCATGGGTCTATAGGTGTGTCACAGAGGTGTGGGTCTATGGGCAAGTCAAGGAAGTCAAGGTGCAGTACATGGGCAAGTCAAGGAGGTCTAGGTCTATAGGCAAGTCATGGAGGTCTGGATCTATGAATAAGCCACAGAGGCGTGGGTCTATAGGTGTGTCACAGAGGTGTCGGTCTATGGGCAAGTCAAGGAAGTCAAGGTGCAGTACATGGGCAAGTCAAGGAGGTCTAGGTCTATAGGCAAGTCATGGAGGTCTGGATCTATGAACAAGCCACAGAGGTGTGGGTCTATAGGCATGTCACAGAGGTGTCGGTCTATGGGCAAGTCAAGGAAGTCAAGGTGCAGTACATGGGCAAGTCAAGGAGGTCTAGGTCTATAGGCAAGTCATGGAGGTCAGGATCTATGAACAAGCCACAGAGGTGTGGGTCTATAGTCGTGTCACAGAGGTGTCGGTCTATGGGCAAGTCAAGGAAGTCAAGGTACAGTTCATGGGAAAGTCAAGGAGGTCTAGGTCTATAGGCAAATCATGGAGGTCTGGATCTATGAACAAGCCACAGAGGCGTGGGTCTATAGGCGTGTCACAGAGGTGTGGGTCTATGGGCAAGTCAAGGAAGTCAAGGTGCAGTACATGGGCAAGTCAAGGAGGTCTAGGTCTATAGGCAAGTCATGGAGGTCTGGATCTATGAACAAGCCACAGAGGCGTGGGTCTATAGGCGTGTCACAGAGGTGTGGGTCTATGGGCAAGTCGAGGTGGTCAAGGTACAGTACATGGGCAAGTCAAGGAGGTCTGGATCTATGAACAAGCCACAGAGGCGTGGGGTCCATAGGCTAGGGTGACCAGACATCCCTGGTTTGAGGACACTGTCCCCGGACCAAGTCTGTCCCCGGTTTTGTCCCCGGATTGGATTTGAACAGGGGCTGGGGCAATTTCAAAGACAGTCAAAAAAAAAATCAGAATTACACCCCCCCCCCCCCGCTCTGCCGCTCCTACTAGCTTAGGGGAGTGTATTTTTTTCCATTATCTGTGCCCCTTTTTGATGATCATGTGCTGGTCGGAGTGGAGGGAATAGTTCTTCAGTTTTGGGTGCATGCCCATCCAGCTCTGCTCACATGTTCTTCTGCTTTGGCTCAAGTCCCGGCCAACCGCCTACCTGCTTATCTCCTTGCCTTCTCTGGCGGAGTGATTTTCCTTTGCTCTCCACCCAGTAGCAGCCAGGGCCTGCAGAGTAAGACTTGACAGGCTGTAAGGCAGGCATCAGCAGCAGTGGGCAGAGAGCGCTGATTGCCGCCATTACTAGTAAAAAAATATATATATATGTCCCCGGATTTCATTTTAAAAATCTGGTCACCTTACTATAGGCATGTCACAGAGGTGTGGGTCTATGGGCAAGTCGTGGAGGTCTAGGTCTATGGGCAAGTCAAGGAACCTGGGTCTATTCGCAAGTCATGGAGGTCTGGGTCTATGAACAAGTCACAGAGGCATGGGTCTATGGGCAAGTCATGGAGGGTTTAGGTCTATGGGCAAGTCAAGGAGGTCTGGGTCTATGAGCTTGTCACAGAGGTGTGGGTCTATGGGCAAGTCATGGAGGTCTAGGTCTATGGGCAAGTCAAGGAGGTCTGGGTCTATGGGCATTTCACAGAGGTGTGGGTCTATGGGCAAGTCGCAGAAGTCTAGCACTATGGGCAAGTCAATGAGATCTGGGTCTATTGGCAGGTCAAGGAAGTCTGGGTCTATGGGCAAGTCATAGAGACATGGGTCTATGGGCAAGTCACAGAGGTGTGGGTCTACTGCATAGGCAATTCATGGAGGTCTAGGTCTATGGGCAACTCAAGGAGATCTGGGTCATTTGGCAAACCATGGAGGTCTGGCTCTATGAACAAGTCACAGAGGCATGGGTCCATAGGCAAGTCATGGAACAAGCCACATAAGCATGGGTCTATAGGCATGTCACAGAGGTGTGGGTCTATGGGCAAGTCGTGGAGGTCTATGTCTATGGGCAACTCAAGGAACCTGGGTCTATGGGGAAGTCATGGAGGTCTCGGTCTATAAACAAGTCACAGAGGCATGAGTCTATGGGCAAGTCATGGAGGTCTAGGTCTATGGGCAAGTCAAGGAGGTCTTGGCCTATGGTCAAGTAACAGAGGTGTGGGTCTGTGGGTAAGTCGTGGGGGCTAGCTCTATGGGCAAGTCAAGGAGGTCTGGGTCTATGGGCAAGTCATAGATGTCTGGGTCTATGAACATGTCACAGGGGTGTGGCTCTATGGGCAAGTCAAACATGTATAGGTTCATGGGCAAATTACAGAGACCTAGGTCAATGGACATCTCACACAGGCTTAGGTCAATAACAGTGCATTATGAAGTCAAAAGTGTTCTTTATTATCAGAAATGTTTTCAGCATTGTGGCATGCCCTGGGCATAAGAGGTGTGGATCTATGGGCAAGTCATGAAGGTCTAGCTCTATGGGCAAGTCAAGGAGGTCTGGGCCTATAAGCAAGTCATGGAGGTCTGGGTCTAAGGGTAATTCATGGAGGTCTGGGTCTAAGGGTAATTCATGGAGGTCTGGGTCTAAGGGTAATTCATGGAGGTCTGGGTCTATGAACGTGTCACAGAGGCCTGGAAAATGAAACAGGCATAAGTTCATGGGAAAATCACCCATGCCTGAGTCTATAGACAAGTCACATAGGCCTGGACCCATAGGTAAGTCACAAAGACCTTGGTTTATGGGAAAGTTGCGCAGGCCTAAGTCTACAGACATATCTCACAGGCAGGGCTGGTGCAAGGATTTTTGATACCCTAGGCCCAACCTCATTTTGCTGCCCCCCAGCTCCACCCCCTTTTCCCTGCCCATGTGAAACCCCACTTTTTTAATGATGCACCCATCAATGCAGCCTACCACTGCCCATCAATGAATGTTTGCTTGCTTCTATTCATTCGGGAGTCGGGACACAGACACAGTCCTTCCCCCGCGGCTGCGCCTCTGACACTATGTGCGAACAGTGTGCTGCTGCCTACTGATGCTGAGACTTAGCTACTTGCTGTAGAGTGAAGAGAGTGGGAAAACCAGTGGCTAGTAAGGATGAGCTCAGGCGTGTTCGCATGGTCCACGTGCAGAGCCCACCAGGAAGTCGGCACAACGCTGGGCTAATCACAGGCAGTGAGACATTGCCCCGATGCGCGGCTGCAGAGATCGGGCAATGTCTCACTGCCTGTGATTAGCGCAGAGCTGCGCCGACTTCTTGGCAGGCTCTGTACGTGGACCATTCAAACACGCCTGAGCTCATCCTTACTAGCCACTGGTTTTCCCACTCTCTTCACTCTACAGCAAGTAGCTAAGTCTCAGCATCAGTAGGCAGCAGCACACTGTTCGCACATAGTGTCAGAGGCACAGCCGCGGGGGAAGGACTGTGTCTGTGTCCCGACTCCCGAATGAATAGAAGCAAGCAAACATTCATTGATGGGCAGTGGTAGGCTGCATTGATGGGTGCATCATTAAAAAAGTGGGGTTTCACATGGGCAGGGAAAAGGGGGTGGAGCTGGGGGGCAGCAAAATGAGGTTGCGCCTAGGGTATCAAAAATCCTTGCACCAGCCCTGCCTGTGAGATATGTCTGTAGACTTAGGCCTGCGCAACTTTCCCATAAACCAAGGTCTTTGTGACTTACCTATGGGTAGCGCCGGCCCTTCTCACAGGTCTGGGTCCATGTGCAATAGACACAGGTCTGGGTCTATGAACAGATCACACAGGGGTGGGTCTATGATCAAGTCAAAGGGTTTTGTGTCTATATAAACAAGCTGCATAGGGCTGGATCTTTAGACAAGACAAGACACACTGACCCTGATCCCTGGGAGGTCTAAATCTATGAACAAGTCACACAGGCCTTGGTCTATGGACATGTCACACAGGCCTGGATTTATGGACATGTCACACAGGCCTGAGTCTATTGGCAAGTCAGACAGGCATGGGTCTATGGACAAGTTATCTATGTCTGAGTCTATAGACAAGTAACATAGGGCTAGATTGATGGGCAAGTCAAAAAGACCTGGGTTCATGGGAAAGTCACAAAGCTCTGGGTTTATGGGAAAGTCACACAGGTCTGGGTCTATGGACATGAGACACAGATCTGGGTCGATGGGCAAATCACAGTGTTTTGTGTCCATATAAATAAGCATAGGGCTGGGTCCGTATGTGCTGACCATATAAACTTGAGTTTATAAGCAAGTCACTCTGGCCTGGATGCATGGAAAAGTAACATAGGGCTCAGTCAATGGACAAGTCACACAGGCCTTGGTCTTTGAGGATGTTCCATAGGCCTAGGTCAGTGACGGCGAACCTTGGCACTCAAGATGTTTTGGAATTACATTTCCCATGATGCTCAACTACACTGCAGAGTGCATGAGCATCATGGGAAATGTAGTTCCAAAACATCAGGGGTGTCAAGGTTCACCATCACTGGCCTAGGTCTATAGGACAAGTCACACAGGTCTTGGTCTTAGAGCAAGTTCCATAGGCCTAGGTCTATAGGACAAGTCACACAGGTCTTGGTCTTAGAGCAAGTTCCATAGGCCTAGGTCTATAGGACAAGTCACACAGGTCTTGGTTTTAGAGCAAGTTCCATAGGCCTAGGTCTAAAGTACAAGTCACACCGGTCTGGCTCAATGGGAAAGTCGCACAGGCCTCACACCATATGCATGTCACACGGGCCATGGTCTACTAGTAAGTCACACACTCTTCAGTCTATGGACAAGTCAACCAATCCATGATCCCATTTTTTTCTATGTGTGGGTTAAAGACCTATGCCCAACCACTGATCTGATTATGAAGGAACAATAGCACGCTGCATTCTCCTTCTATCAAGAAGCTCCGGATAGAGACTACCGAAGAAGTAGTCAGTGCACATTACACAGGTATGGTCCACTGATATTGACATCAGGAAGCCCACCCTAAGAAATGCCATGCAGCCATTGGTGGAAAGCAAATAGACGGGAAGCACCTGCGAAGAGGCTGCAGTAGATTTGCAATGCTGAGATGCAACAAATGGATGAAAAATAAGAAAAAACTCCTAAAAATGCCAATATTTAATGATGTGCAGAGCTTTAGCAAATGAAATGTAGTTCAATTGAGATTTACATCTACTTTAAATGCAAGGATTAGCCTAGAGGGTCAGGTTAGGGGTGACGGGGTGTGGAGGACATTATTTTTTACACTTGTGGTTGGCTCTGAATGACCAACGTACTGTTTAATTGTAACATGTGACACACTGAGTGGTTTTGCTAAAGCACGACTTTTACCTAAAAAATGTTGGTGCCGTAAAGTCTCCCTGTTTCCCGTCTCATTACCAAGACAGTCACTATTTTTATTTTTATTTTTTTTAAGCCTTAGCTTTGATTTATAATACAAAACTGTTTGTCTAGTCCTTGTAATATGCAACGCTGGGAGCTGTTGGATGCATCATTAGCTGTATAATCCCCTTTTCGTATGTAAATTGCATTAGCGCTGACACCTACACTGTCCCCCCCCCCCCCACCCTTGCTTGTTCCATCCATGTCCTCCCATCGGGGATGCGCCAATACCACCCACAGCAAAAAAAAAAACTGTGTGTTTGTGAAAGGCCCATCCGTCTTGTGGCCGGAGATGTCCATAATCACAGCTCGGGGTCAATGACCAGCAGACATTAATTAATCCAGCTGGGTGAACACATTCAGGGTTCAATATCCGACATGATTCGCTGCAATATTAAATAATGACGGAGAAGCAGCAATGGGCTAAACAGCTAAACAGCGGGCCGCCTCTCCAGTCTGCAGTCACCTTCCTCACCTGGCATGGCAGCTGCTCTCTGGAACCGCTTTGCGTCAATGTAGTTTATATTACAAATACAATGAATGCAAGGTACAACCCTTAGAGCGGGTGTAAACCCTACGTGAATAACGTTTAGTTTGCTAGAACACTGCGTATCATAAATAACTGCCATCTCCTACATGTAAAAAACATGGTAGGAAAAACTACTTTAAAAAAAAAAAAACTACTTAACCCCCCCCCCCCCCCAAACATTATATAGGCAGAAGCCCTAGGGAATAAAATGGTGGGTGTCGCATAGAGCTGCACAATTCTGGGCAAAAGGAGAATCACAATTTTTTTACTTAGAATAAAAAGATCACGATTGTCGTGACGTAAAATCTTTCGCATTATAGAAAAAAAAATAAAAAATGGACTAACTTTACTAGTTAGTTTTTTTTTTTTTTTTTTAGTTCATTAAAGTAATTTTTTCAATTAGAATTGCATTTTAAAGACCGCTGCACAAATACAATGTGACCTAAAATATTGCAACAACCACCATTTTATTCTCTAGGGTCTCTACTAAAAAATATATATATATATATATATATATATATAATGTTTGGGGGTTCTAAGTAATTTTCTAGTAAAAAAAAAAAAAAAAGAATTTAACTTGAAACCAACAAATGTCAGAAACAAGGTTTAGTGTTTAAAGTGAAGGGCCACCCTAAAAAACAAAAGTACATTAAAATTTTGCAAAAAAAATAAAATAAAAAAATGAAAACATTTTTTTTTTTAAACTTCCCAGAAATGCCTGTTGCTAGGCAGATTGTCCTAATCTGCCTCTTCCTACTCCGCGGTGATCTTTGCTGGTCTTCGGTCTTTTCCTACGCGCGTCGCTGCCGGCATCATCCTGATTCAACCACTTAAAGCCAAAGGACGTACATGTATGTGATTTGGCAGGATAATATTCAAGAACCTCGAACAAATGTGAGACTCTGAATCATAATATATATGTATTTTTAAGGCAACTTTAGAAAACAGAGGTTGGTCAGATGTAGTAGAATTTGACATATCAGTATATGAGCAGGGAGGTGCTTTTCTATTTCAGAACTGTAGCATTGTACTGCTGTTCTTCCTTTGGAACTCATGGACAAATTTTAGGCTTCCCTACTCTTGCCCCAGGCGCCATTGTATTTTTAGCACAAATAGGGCCTGGCCTTAGTTGCCAAAGTAGCCTTCATCAGTCAGGAACCCTAGAAGACATATACTCCATGTTCTTTCCTATTTCAGAACTGTAGCATTGTACTGCTGTTCTTCCTTAAGCTATGTAGAGAGGCTACAGATACCCCCGGTACCACCCTATTGGGGAAAATTATAGTGACTAGGCAAAGTTTGATCACTATTGCCCTCAATGAACCTCAGCTGCGGGGACAGATTAGGAGATGGTCACCTAATGGAGGTTGGCCTTTAGGACCCACCACACATTAACAATTGACCAACAACCTTCTCCTATGGTGTGGTGTCCTTGCTTCCTTTGGGTTGACGTAACATTTAGACTCATTGACCTTAACATTTGGAACTCATGGACAAATTTTAGGCTTCCCTACTTTTGCCCCAGGTGCCATTGTATTTTTTAGCACAAATAGGGCCTGGCCTTAGTTGCCAAAGTAGCCTTCATCAGTGAAGAACCCTGGAAGACATTTACTCCATGTGCTTTCCTATTTCAGAACTGTAGCATTGTACTGCTGTTCTTCCTTAAGCTATGCAAAGAGGTCAAGGTGGTGTAATACAGATACCCCCAGTACCACCCTATCGGGGGAAAACTATAGTGACTGGGCAAAGTTTGATCACTATTACCCTCAATGAACCTCAACCTGCGGGGACAGATCAGGAAATGGTCACCTAATGGAGGTTGGCCTTCAGGACCCGCAACACATTAGCAATTGACCAACAACCTTCTCCTATGCTGTGGTGTTCTTGCTTCCTTTGAGTAGAGCGGCATCCACACGTAGGTGAAGCACTAGTTTTACATTGACCTAACATTTGGACTCATTGACATTAACATTTGGAACTCATAGACAAATTGTAGGCTTCCCTACTCTTGCCCCAGGTGCCATTGTATTTTTAGCACAAAAAGGGCCTGGCCTTAGTGGCCAAAGTAGCCTTCATCAGTCAGGAACCCTGGAAGAGACATTTACTCCATGTGCTTTCCTATTATAGAAATGTAGCATTGTACTGCTGTTCTTCCTTAAGCTATGCAGAGAGGCCAAGGAGGTGTACTACAGATACCCCCGGTACCACCCTATTGGGGGAAAACTATAGTGACTGGGCAAAGTTTGATCACTATTATCCTCAATGAACCTCAGCCTGCGGGGACAGATCAGGAGATTGTCACCTAATGGAGGTTGGCCTTCAGGACCCGCAACACATTAGCAATTGACCAACAACCTTCTCCTATGCTGTGGTGTTCTTGCTTCCTTTGGGTAGAGTGGCATCCACACGTAGGTGAAGCACTAGTTTTACATTGACCTTAACATTTGGAACTCATGGACAAATTTTAGGCTTCCCTAATCTTGCCCCAGGCTCCATTGTATTTTTAGCACAAATAGGGCCTGGCATTAGTTGCCAAAGTAGCCTTCATCAGTCAGGAACCCTGGAAGACATTTACTCCCTGTGCTTTCCTATTTCAGAACTGTAGCATTGTACTGCTGTTCTTCCTTAAGCTATGCAGAGAGGCCAAGGAGGTGTACTACAGATACCCCCGGTACCACCCTATTGGGGGAAAATTATAGTGATTAGGCAAAGTTGGTCACTATTGCCCTCAATGAACCTCAGCTGCGGGGACAGATCAGGAGATGGTCACCTAATGGAGGTTGGTTTTCAGGACCCGCCACACATTAGCAATTGACCAACAACCTTCTCCTATGGTGTGGTGTCCTTGCTTCCTTTGGGTAGACGTAACATTTAGACTCATTGACCTTAACATTTGGAACTCATGGACAAATTTTAGGCCTCCCTTCCTATGGTGTGGTGTCCTTGCTTCCTTTGGGTGGAGTGGCATCCACACGTAGGGGAGGCACTAGTTTTACATTGACCTAACATTTGGACTCATTGACCTTAACATTTGGAACTCAAATTTTAGGCTTCCCTACTCTTGCCACAGGCGCCATTGTATTTTTAGCACAAATAGGGCCTGGCCTTAGTTGCCAAAGTAGCCTTCATCAGTCCAGAACCCTGGAAGACATTTGCTCCATGTTAACAGTGGGCACATATGCGACATGAGCAATCGCAAGGGACATGCAGTGAGTGTGTTTGGGAACGCCTCTCTTGCATTGAATATACAAAGTGCTGGTGTTGCGCTGCACCAATACCAAACACCAAACACCAATACCGAAATGCTTTACACACCATAACACTGTGTAGTCGATAGTGATCGAGTCCAAAAGCATAAATACTAAACATTATATAAGTGTGAGAAATCAGTCTCTACTGCAGCTTATATTTCACTCTACAGTAACAGCGCACTGTGCTTCTACGATTAACCAATTCAATACCGGGCACTTTCACCCCCTTTCTGCCCAGGCCAATTTTCAGCTTTCGGCGCCGGAACACTTTAAATGACAATTGCGCGTTCGTCATGCAACACTGCATTCATATAAAATCTGTATATTTTTTTTCACACAAATAGAGCTTTCTTTTAGTGGTATTCAATCACTGCTGGGTTTTGAATTTTTTTGCTAAATAAACAAAAAAAGACCAGAATTTTTTTTACAAAAATGTGTTCTTCTTTGTTTCTGTTATAACATTTTGTAAATAAATAATTGTTCTTCATAAATTTAGGCCAAACTGTATTCTGCTACATTTCTTGGGTGAAAATAACCCAAACCAGTGTATATTATTTAGTCTGTAGGAAAGTAATAGATTCTATAAATTAAGGTATATAAATCTGAAAATTGATCAATCCCCATGTACTGATCTCATTTCTCTAGGCACGAAAATGCCAGGACAGTGCAAATACCCCCCCAAATGACCGCTTTTTGGAATGTAGACAGTTCACTGCATTTATTAAGAGACACCGTGATTTTGTAATTTTTTTTGTCGCAATTTTTTGGAAAATTAAAGTGGGGTTCCACCCTAAAGTGGAACTTCCGCTGATCGGAACCCTCCCCCCCTCCGGTGTCACAATTGGCCCCTTTCAGGGGGGAGGGGGGTGGAGATACCCGTCAAAGACAGGTATTTACACCCACTTCCAGGCATAGACTCCCGTGGGAGTCTACGCCATTTCCTGTCCTGCCGCGCTGTCTGCTGGGACACACACGGATCCCAGAGACAGCGCGGACAATTCCTATTGCGCTACGCGACTCGTGCGTGCGCAGTAGGGAACCGGGAAGTGAAGCCGATTCGCTTCACTTCCTGATTCCCTCACCTAGAATGGTGGCGGCAGCAGCTGAGAGCCGAGCGATCGATCGGCCTCGGCTGCCGGAATCGCTGGAACTCGGGACAGGTGAGTGTCCATTTATTAAAAGTCAGCAGCTGTAGTATTTATAGCTGCTGGCTTTTAATATTTTTTTCCCCAGTACAGTCCCGCTTTAAGAAATTAAAAAAATATTATTTTTTTGCAATTTTAATTATTATTATTTTTTTTACATACTGTCACCTCACCAGTGCAGCACAGTGTCATCATATAACTGTTTTGGTGGTGATCAGGGACACTGACTTGTATGTAAAAAAAATATTTAAAAAAATATGTTAATAATTGTTTTAATTTTTTTATTTTTTATTACTTTTTTTTATTTTTCGTTTTTTTTTTTTAACACAGAGCGATGCAGTGTTACCATGGTTACATATAGAAGTTACATAGTAGGTAAGGTTGAAAAAGACACAAGTCCATTACGTCCAACCTATGTGTGTGATAAACGTTGTAACATGGTAAAATTGTACTACTCTGGGGAATTGATTGGGATTTTTTTTTTTTGTTTTACACATTATAATTGCTTATATGAGTGAATTTCACTGTTATAAGCAACCATTTTTACTGAATGAAATTGATTCATTCAGTGTTTACTATTGTGATTACTGTGATTGGCCACAGCTAACCACATGGTATGGATGGGCCATGATTGGCCCTGTCTTTACCATGTGATCACTGTGATCAATCACAGAGAGCCACACAATGGTACCCAATGAATAGCATGCATGAAAGCCATCCATTGTGTACAATTGTCATGCGAACTGCTGTGATTGGTTACAGCGATCACTTGGTACCAACAGCAGCCAGTACACTGAACAGTCATCTGCTGTGGACACAGCAGATGACAGATCCTACCGCAGTATAGCCTACAGGGTGAATGTCCTGCCCAGTGATCATTTGACTATATGCCGACTGTCGAGTGGGATCTGGTTAAACAAACGTGCCACCTCTGTGCTCACAGAGCTCTCACCTGGAAAATATTATGATTAGGCATGAATATAGTTATCCATCAGGGTCTCTCACTCCAAAGCCTCCTGCCCACTAGGGACACTCTTTTAGTTATTCCCAGTAGCCCCGGCAATATGCACAGTGAGGTGCCTCTAAGAGTCCTGCATATTCATGCTGCCATATTTGCCTTGTCCCATGTTAGGGAAAGATAAAGAGAGGCCTCCAATAGTGTAGTAAACACCTGTAAATCAGTTTATTATTGTTAAAATTGCACTCACAATATACAAACTTTAAATAAAAGATTAAAATCACAATAGGTACTTGGATTCGCTTCCTCATGCATCACTTCTGGTTAGTGACTGCCTCGGCCCTCGCTCTACGCATTACGCCACGATCACGTGACTTCATCAGGCTGCTTCTCCTGCATTACATGCAGATTTTGTATTTTCAGATCACCGGTTTTAGATCAGAAGACAGTCATCTAATTTACAAATGCACCTCAACAGCTTATGAGACTTCTAAGGCCCCAGGTTCTGTTCAAGGCCTCTTGACCCCAGGTTCTGTTTTACTTTCAGCACATTTTCCTGCAGGTTTGGCCTTACCTTAGATAGTTGTCAAAGCAGCCTTCATAAGTCAGGAGCCCCGGAAGACATTTAGGAGGGCAGAGGCACATATGCATCATGAGAAATAGCAAGGGACCTGCAATGGGCATATTTGAGGAACATCAAGCAATGATTTAGCACAACATGTATGCGTGAAACGCATCTACGTGTCCACAGTTTGGTGTCTCTGGTGTTATCTTTGTGAAGCAAAATAAAAGGCAATTGGAAGTTCTGGATGTGCAGCCATTTCTTTCTTCTTTCCTTGAGGAACATCTCAACTGCATTACAACAGATCAGCAAAAGAGGTTCTCAGACCACTGGGTTTAGAACATCATGTAATTTTTCACCTCCACAGCTCATGGGGCCTTGAAAACCCATGTCACATTAGCAGTTCACCAACAACCTTCTGCTGTGGTGCTGTGGCCTTGTTTCCATTTTGTAGAGTGGCATCTGCACATAGGTGAATCACTAGACTGACATGGACCTAACAGTCAGGAACAAGTGGACAGGTTTTGGGTTTTCCCACTCCTCTTGACCCCCAGTATCATTTTAGTATCAGCACAACTTTGGTTGGACATTTAGGGTAGTTGCCAAAGTAGCCTTCATCAGTCAGTAACCCTGGAAAATATTAACTCCATGTGACAGCAGACATATTGTATATGCGAGTGTTACCCCAACTCCAGTCCTCAAGTACCCCCAACAGGTCTTCAGGATTTCCCTCAGATGAAACAGCTGTGGTAATTACTAAGGCAGTGAAATTGATCAAATCACCTTTGCAAAATAATGGAAAGCCTGAAAACATGACCTGTTGGGGGTACTTAAGGACTGGAGTTGAGAAACATTGGTATATGCGACATCTACTGTATATGCGACATGAGCAACAGCAAGGGGCCTACGGTGGGTGTGTTTGGGAACATCTCTCCTGCATTACAGATCAGCGAAGGGGGCACTCAGATCACCAGATTATAAACAAAAACGTAGCTTTGCCGGGGCCTGGTCTCCAAACTTTCTAAACAGAAGGCCATTTTAAGTTGTCTTTCAGACTCGGGGGGGGGGGGGGGGGGGGCAGACTGTGGCCAGTGGGAGTGTAAATTTCCCTGGCATCAATGGGAGTAAACATCACATTTGGTATTAGGTGGAAAAATAGTGCCCCATCACTGGTACCATTGGGAGGAATAGTGCTCCATTGTTATTATCAGTGGGAGGAATAGTGCTCCATTGTTATTATCAGTGGGAGGAATAGTGCTCCATCACTGGTACCATTGGGAGGAATAGTGCTCCATTGTTATTATCAGTGGGAGGAATACTGCTCCATCACTGGTATCATTGGGAGCTATAGTGCTCCATTGTTGGTGTCAGTGGGAGGAATAGTGTCCCATTGTTGGTATCATTGGGGGGATAGTGCTCCATTGTTGATATCATTGGGGAGGAATAGTGCCCCATCATTGGTATCATTGGGAGGAATAGTGCTCCATTGTTGGTATCATTAGGGGGAATAGTGATCCATTGTTTATATCATTGGGGAGGAATAGTGCCCCATCATTGGTATAATTGGGAGGAATAGTGCTCCATTGTTGGTGTCAGTGGGGGGGGGGGGGGGATAGAGCCCCATTGTTGGTATCATTGGGAGCAATAGTGCCCCATCATTGGTATCATTGAGAAGAATAGTGCCCCATCACTGTTTCTCATTGGGAGGAATAATGCCCCTTTGTTGGTGTCATTGGGAGGATCATTGCTCCATCAATGGCATCATTGGGAGGAATAGTGCCCCATCATTGTTATCGTTGAGAGGAATAGTGCCCCATCACTGTTTCAAATTTGGGAGGAATAATGGCCCATCGTTGGTGTTATTGGGAGCATCATTGATCCATCAATGGCATTATTGGGAGGAATAGTGCCCCATCGTTGGTATCATTGGGAGAACAAGTGCCCCGCTATTGGTATGATTTGGAGGAATAGTGGCCAAGCGTTGGTATCATTGGGAGGAATAGTGCCCCATCATTGGTATCATTGGGATGAACAGTGCCCCAGTGTTGATGTCAGTTGGCAGAATATCAGAAGAATGGTCAAACATTCCCATAGACACAGTCCTAAACCTTGTGGATGGCCTTCCCAGAAGAGTTGAAGCTCTTATAGCTGCAAAGGGCGGGCCAACTCAATATTGAACGTTGACCTCAACCCCATAGAACACCTTTGGGATGAATTAGAGCTGAGACTGCAAGCCAGGCCCTCTTATCCAACACCTTCTGGAAGAATGGTCGAACATTTCCATAGACACGCTCCAAACCTTGTGGACGGCCTTCCCAGAAGAGTTGAAGCTGTTATAGCTGTAATGGGTGGGCCAACTCATTATTGAACCCTACGGACTAAGACTGGGATGCCATCACAGTTCACGTGCGTGTAGAGGCAGGCGTCCCAATACTTTCAATGATATGGTGTAGGCAGGGCCGTCTTTAACCACTACAATACAGGGCACTTTCGCCCCCTTCCTTCCCAGCCCAATTTTCAGCTTTCAGCGCTCTCGCGCTTTCAATGACAATTGCGCGGTCATGCTACACTGTACCTAAATGAAATTTTTATCATTTTGTTCGCACGAATAGAGCTTTATTTTGGTGGTATTTATTCACGACTCCGTTTTTTATTTTTTGCGATATAAGCGCAAAAAAGCGGAAATTTGGAAAAAAAAACAATACCGTATATACTCGAGTATAAGCCGAGATTTTCAGCCTCTTTTTTGAGGCTGAAAGTGCCCCCCTCGGCTTATACTCGAGTCATCGCCGTCTGTCTGCCCGATCAGCGTGTCAAGCAGACAGACGGCGGCCATTCTACTATTCAAAAGCCGCGCCTCCCTCTCTGTGATAGGCGGAACACTCAATTTCCCAGCAGTCAGTGTTCCGCCTATCACGGACATCCGCTCATTCTCATACTATGGACGAGGATGAGAGGATGTCCGTGATAGGCGGAACACTGACTGCTGGGAAATTGAGTGTTCCGCCTATCACAGAGAGGGAGGCGCGGCTTTTGAACAGAGGAATGGCCGCCGTCTGCCAGGAGGAGAGCGTGGCACACAGAGGCTGCAGATTGACACAGGTAGGCAGGGATGGACGGACAGCACAGCACAGCACAGCGACGGACGGGACACAGGGACACAGCGACGGACGGGACACAGCGACGGACGGGACACAGCGACGGACGGGACACAGCGACGGACGGGACACAGCAACGGACGGGACACAGCGACGGACGGGACACAGCGACGGACGGGACACAGCGACGGACGGGACACAGGGACGGACGGGACACAGGGACGGACACAGGGACGGACGGGACACAGGGATGGACGGGACACAGGGATGTCTCACCCTCGGCTTATACACGAGTCAATAAGTTTCCCAGTTTTTTTGGGGTAAATTGGGGGCCTCGGCTTATACTTGGGTCGGCCTATAGTCGAGTATATACGGTATTTTCTTTTTTCTATTTTAAAAGAAATCCAATAAAATCTAATTTTGTCATAAATTTAAGCCAAAATGTATTCTGCTACATGTTTTTGGTAAAAAAAATTCCGTTAAGTGTATAATAATTGGTTTGTGTGATCACGGACATATGTACGCAAATGACCATGTACATATGTGTGCAGGTGATCACGTACATATGTGTGCACATAATCATTGGGACATGTGATTTTAGTGGGACATATGTGGGGGACATGTTTTTATTATTAGGGACATGTGTTTTTATTATTTGGGGACATGTATGTTTTGGGGACATGTGTGGGGACATTGTGTTTATACTGTGTGGTGATTTGTGTGTACACTAGACTGGTGATCAGTGAGTAAAAAGCTGTAAAAAACAGCTCATACTCACTGATCATCAGCCGGCTGCAGCGATCTGCTCTCCTCTCCTCAGCGGTGACTTCTGTGTGAGGAGAGGAGGAGCCGATTGCCTAGCAACCGGCTGTTTGTTTACATCACATGACGCCCGTGATTGGACATGGCCGTCATGTGATCAGGAGGGCCAATCACAGAGCCTTCCTGCCGATCTGAGATGCACCGTGTCCGGGTGACACGGGCGCATCGGGATCGTGCCGCTACGCGGGCACGCGCGTGCGCGATCCCGCTCCTTCTGATGGACGTTCCTGAACGTCCTATCAGGAGTAGACGGCTCCCACCCGGCCGTATATGTGCATTGGCCGGGTGGGAAGTGGTTAATATTGATTGGACCCTGGGCAAAACCTTTCTTGGGGCCCCCCCATGCAGTTTTGCTCTGAGACATACAATAAATAGCAGCTAGACTCAAAATCAGTTTACTGAATCAGATCAGGCAGCTATTACGATTGGTTGACAGAGGTTACAGTGTATCATTACCACTCACTGACTGGTTGCTAGAGGTTTCCGCACACATTAGAGCTCACTGATTAGTTGTTAGAGGTTACAGCACATGATTTCTGCTTGTTGATTGGTTACTAGAGATTACTGTGGCTATGACCTCAGAGGAGCATGCAATGCCGCCGGCCGCCGCTATTTACATATGAATGCCAGTAATTTACATGTAAACATGGGGTATGCAGGTGAGTCATCTGTACACAACAATAGGGCAGAGCTGGGCAACATTAATAGCAGCACTTCACACTGAGATATTGGGACACAGCACAGGACTAAAAACTCAAGGGGTGAGGGAATTTAAACCAGGATAGTTGGCAAGTATGAGGCAGCTGCTTTAGGCCCTACAACAATAACAGGGCCCAGGGCAGCTGCCCCTTTTGCACTGCCTTAAAAATAGTCCTGCCAAGTCACACAAGTCTTAGTCTTAGAGCAAGTTCCATAGGCCTAGGTCTGTAGGACAAGTCACACAGGTCTTGGTCTTAGAGCAAGTTCCATAGGCAAGTATGAGGCAGATTCCCACAACAATGACAGGGCCCAGGGCAGCTGCCCCTTTTGCCCTGCCTTAAAAAAACGGCATTTTTGATTTTGCCCATTCTACCACTTTAAGTACTTTCCACGTTACTGTCTACCCAATGTGACATTACAGTGAAAAAAAATAAATAAAAAATACTTCAGTCGAAATTGTAGCCTGATCTATAACATAAATTGAGCGCCAACCATCAACCCGGAAGAGCGTGCTCCCAGCTATCAACACGGAGGCCGCGCATCGATTCCGAACTCAGACATATCAAGCATATAATTACTTTAAAGTTCTGATACTGGAGCTTGAGAGTCTTGGCATGGGTCACTTAGTATACACTGCTAACACAATAGCGAAGGTGGAAGACTAAAGCCTTTTTTTTTTTCTATGCATCAAGAGTCGAGCTCGCGCAGAACAATGAGAGAAGTGCCCTGCACTCCAACTCTCTCTCTCAAATGGATAATTCTGGTGATGCTATAGTGACAGCAATGCTTTAGATTTTGATTTATGTTCCTCTAAAGCTAAAATCAAAGATTCCATCTAGTGCTATTTTATGGCAGCTCGAATGATGAATGGCGAAGCCTTTCAGCCAAACGAAGCTTCTGTGTCTTTGCCCTGGATTTTAATTGCTAAAGTAGCCAGTCCGTTGCTCAGAATTCAAGTGGTAAGCACACTTTAGGCGCGGCGGAGACGGTCGTTTTCAAATTCCCCGAGATTGAAATAGCGTTTCCCTACTTGTTTGTCTTTAATCATTCATGTTGGAGATGGGAAGCGCTCAGGAGAAGAGTGAGAGCTCCGTGCCCTACCTTCTATATTAAATGGAAAATGTTTAAGAGCTCTCGTTAAATATGCGCAAGTCCATGTTTGGAAATTGGTAATTATAACACAATGTAACCTCCATTGATTATTCGAAAAAAACATATTAGCGTTTCCCAGAAGCCTCTCTGCCCCTGGCTTGGTCAAGGAAGCCTTGTGCTTAGACGGTAATTACATGAAAATAAATGATAACCGAAATGGTGTCGATTTTTTTTGAACGGGATACAATAGCGCACTTCATTTACAATTATCCACCGAATGGGTCATGTTAATCCCTCTGTACGGGGGAATATGGAAGATGTATCATTTATGAATAGGAAACCCCCGGGTCATAGTGATGACATTATGCATTGCGGCATCGCATGTGTATTATTGCATGCATTTTCATGCATTGCTTTAAGGCGGTCCACGCGTTTTCATTGGCACTGTATGATTTTTTTTTTTACAAACAGTGATTGTAATGGGTGATGCCCCTCTCTGAATATAAAGGCTTCATAGTTAGAGTCCTTCAGAGAGCTTTCCCATTGCTTATTTAAGTCCCGATAAAGGGGGATTGTTGGAAAAGGTGTTGGACAGTGGCATTGCCAACGCCAGGCACCTAGGGCACATTCCCTGCCTCTCTAGCAGGACCACAGCTTTGCGACCCCCCAGAAATGTTCTTTTTTATTGTAAATGTACAGAACTCGGACCCCCTCCATCTGCGTGTTACCTATTCCTGATCCCTATTTTCTTTGTGTTACCTTCTTCTGACCCCTGCTCTCTGTGTGTTAGCTACTCCTGACCCCTGCTCTCTGGGTGTTAACTACTCCTGATCCCTGGACTCAGTGTGTTATCTACTTCTGTCCCCTGCACTCTATGCATTATCTACTCCTGGCTCCTGCACTCTGTGCTCTACCTATTACTGACCCCTGCACTCTGTGTGTTACCTACTCCTAAACCCTGCACTTTGTGTGCTTCTTACTCCTGACCCCTGCACACTGTGTGTTATCTATTCCTGACCCCTGCACTCTGTATGTTACCTACTCCTGACCCCTGCACTCTGTGTGTTACCTACTCCTGACCCCTGCAGTCTGTGTGTTACCTACTCCTGACCTTTATAGTCTGTGCATCACCTACTCTTGAACCCTGCACCCTGTGTGCTACCTACCCCTGCACTCTGTGTGTTATCTACTCCTGAACCCTGCACTTTGTGTGCTTCTTACTCCTGACCCCTGCACTCTGTGTGTTACCTATTCCTGATCCCTGCACTCTGTGTGTTATGTAATCTTGACCTCTATACTCTGTGCATTACCTACTCTTGACCCCTGCACTCTGTGTGTCACCTACTCCTGGACCCTGCAATTTGCATGCTTCTTACTCTTGACCCCTGCACTCTGTGTGTTACCTACTCCTGACCCAAAGCACTCTACGTGTGGCCTACTCCTGAACCCATGCACTCTGTGTGTTTCCTACTCCTGACCCCTACACTCTGTGCGTTACCTACCCTGACCAATGCACTCTGTGTGTTACCTACTCCTGACCTCTACGCTCTGTGCATTACCTACTCCTGACCCCTGCACTCTGTGTGCTATCTACTCCTGACCCCTGCTCTCTGTGTGTTGCCTTCTCTTGACCCCTGCACTCTGTGCTTTACCGACTTCTGAACCCTATAAGCTGTGTATTACCTACTCCTGACCCCTGCTCTCTGTGCATTACCTTGTCCTGATATCTGCACTCTGTGCATTACCTACACCTGATCCCTGCACTCTGTGCTTCATCTATTCCTGAACCCTGCACTCTGTGTGCTTCTTATTCCTGACCCCTACACTCTGTGTGTTACCTACCCTTACCAATGCACTCTGTGTGTTACTTACTCCTGACATCTACACTCTGTGCATTACCTACTTCTGATCCCTGCACTCTGGTGTGTTACCTACTCCTGACCCCTGCTCCATGATTTTTTAAAGTCATCAGCTACAGTAATTGTGGTTGTAAACCCTTCTATATCCCCAGTGAAGTGACTATCCTCAGGTTATACACAGATTTGAAACACATCCTCCTACATAAGTTGTTCCTGGTTATTTGCAACATCCTGTACAGCCTTCAACAACACACAGGTGAAAGGATGTTTTTCTCTGCAGCAGAAAGCAGGGGGGGGGGGGGGGGATCTGACATCACACACACACACTGCAGAGCTAGAGCACAGAGCTGAGTGTAATCTGAGAGTTGATTGAAGGAAAGTCACGCCCATACCCTTCTGCTCCACAGGAGGTTTCTCTACTCCCTGAGCTCGCCTTAGGACACCGGCGCTACCGTTTGACAGGTGTACCGCCCAAGTCAGACTCCAAACCTGCCACTGTCCTCGGGACGGGTCGCACCCGACACGCACCGGGCTCTTGGAGCCAGAAGCGAGAGCCCCTTGGGGCTCGCCCCCCCCCCCCCCCCCGCGCGCCCTACCGGGTAAGTACAAAAGCGATAAAGTTCAGAGAAACACAGAGCTGAGTCTGAGTCATTGCTGTGTGCTGGTGAAGCACTACCCCCGTGTGCAGATGAACTGGATTCCCCCACAGCCAAGCGCACCAAATTTTCACCAGCACTCCAGAGTCAGAGAACAGTCCATGGAATTTTTTTAGTTATTTATTAGGGGTCCATAACTTGGATAGGGATGGGAGGATATGGGATGCACATTTGACTTCAGCAAAACTTCAGGGACATCTTCCTATAGACACCTATATATAGTATCCTTTACTCTCCTCCTGCCCACACTTGCTTGCTCCAGTTGAATCTTTCCAGCACCCGGGCCCTGGCCCAAGGCAGGACACTCCCCCCCACCCCAGACTAGGGGTAACCCCTGAGGGCCACTGTCAGCCTCCTCAACACTGGACCTCCACCTTCCACCCGACTGCCTCAGCTGGCATGGCCCATGTCTATTTATGGAGTGGTCTCAGCCCCCCCCCCCCCCCCCCCCCAGCCTACCTCTGAGGTTTGGCTGAGGCTCCATAAATATTCAAGGCAGCTCCTCCTAACCTCCACCCTCTAGTTCTGGAAGATTCTCCAACCTTCTAGCCCAGGGGGAGGCACCAGAGGGCTGCCAATTTGAGTCACCCAGCCCTGAATTTTAATAACCCTGACCCAGATTCCATAGCTCAGGCTTAGCCCCTAGCTAAACTACAATTTACCTAATCTATTCACTAGAGCAACCATTCTCAACCAGGGTTCCGTGGAAGCCCTGGGGTTCCTCCACAGGTTTGCTAGGGGTTCCTTGAGCTGTGGCTGATGGACCACCTATTTGATGATGACTACAGAGTTCATGGTTCAGTACCACTTAGCAAAGTCCAGCATCATGACACCAAATATCTTTTTAGCTGTCTTTAAGGGTGGGATTCTGAAAACCACTTTAAAGGGGGACATTCTTCCTATTGACCACCAATAGAAGGAGCATTGTTTCTATTGAGCCCTGATGATTTGGTTTTAGTAAGGGTTCCTCGAGACATGAAAATAGTTTTTGGGGTTCCTCCAGGGTTAAAAGGTTGAGGAAGCCTGCACTAGAGGGTGCTATACTGGAGGGAGGGCGGTCCGTCACACGGGGGGGCTGTGGTGTCAGCTTAATGGAGAGGGGAGGAACCAGGCTCGGTGCCTTGGGTTCAGGCTAGTACACCCTAGACTTGTGCAATTCCTTTTCGTTCCAAATTCATTTTCTCAACAAATTTCGACAATTTCGTTTCGAAAATTTGAAAATTTCTAAATGAAGAAATTCGTAAATTCTAAAACCCAAAAATCTGAAATAATAACTAAATATTAAATTATAGGCATTGTAATTTCCTTTCAAATTCGGCTGTTAGTGAACGTAACGAATACGAATTTATCCGACGTTATGAATTATCCTAAATAACGAATGCCGTTTATCTAAACGAATGGAACCTAATGAATGAATAATAATAAAAATAAAAATCTTAAATCGATCCGTTACATTTGTTTAGATGCGGCAGTCGTTATTTCAGATAGTTCGTAAAATTGGCCAAATTTGAATAATAATTGATAATATTGTGAACCTGTTATGCCGCGTACACACGATCGCAATTCTCGTTCGGAAAAAGCTCTGATGGTTTTCCCGACGGAATTCCGACGGAATTCGGCTCAAGCTGTCTTGCCTACACACAGTCACATCAAATTCCGATTGTTTATAACGCGGTGACGTACAACACGTACGACATGACTAGAAAAAGGAAGTTCAATAGCCAGTAGCCAATAGCTTCTGTCTCGTAGTTGAATCTGAGCATGCGTGATTTTTAGCGTGTCGGAATTGCATACACACGATCGGAATTACCGATAGAAATTTTTTTCTGTCTTTTTCTGGCCGGAAATTCCGATCGTGTGTACGCGGCATTACTGATATCCCAAAAAAATACGCATTTTTGCCGCGATACACGATCGGAATTACCGATAGAAAGTTTTTCTGTCAGGAAAATTGAGACCACGCTATCAATTTTTGACTGGCGGAAATTCGGACAGCTAAATTCCGATGGAGCGTACACACGGTCACATTTTCCGACGAAAAGCTCTCATCGGTCTTTTTCTGGCCGGAAATTCCGATCGTGTGTACGCGGCATTACTGATATCCCCCCAAAAAAAGCATTTTTGCTGCGATTCTGAAATTGGCGGGCAGAACCTCAGCGACACTGCCCGCGTTTCCGAATCGCTCAGGTACCAACGAAGCCTTTTACTTTCCTGTAAGCCCTTGTACACACGGTCGGACATTCTGACAACCAAATCCGTTGGATTTTGTCCGAAACTGTTGCATACACACCGTCGGACAAAGTTGTCGGTAAATCCGATTGTACATAACGTGATGACGTTATTTCGTTACGACGGGACTACGTTCAGGCTAGTAGCCAATAGCTTTGGTCTAGGAAGTTGATCTGAGCATGCGTGGCACTTTGTCCGATCGGAGTAGGCTACACATGATCAGAGTATGTCCGATCAGAGCATTTTGTCGGAAAATTTTACGGACAAGTTGGAAAACTCCGACGGAAACAGTCCGATGGAGACCACACACAGTCGGATTATCCGACAAAACGGTCCGATAGGAAACATTCCGTCGGAATCTCCGACCGTGTGTACAAGGGCTTAGAAATTCTGTAGGTAGTTTTCATGAAGCCAGATTTCCAAAAAAATAGAGCTCCGAGAAGAAGTAAACTTTTACCTATCAGGGTCCCCCCCGATGTCAACCCTGGGGCCCCATAACATCTACCACGTCTCCGGCGCTACCACTTCACCACCCTGCCGCCCAGTGCACAGCAATGAAGCATCGAAGGGTAAAAAAAAAAATACAACCGCACGAGAAGAAAAAAAAAACAAACCTTTGGACAGTAATTTATAATGCTGACACAAGAAAGAAGTTTCTATAAATGAGGTGTTCAGATAACCCAAGAAGTCATTTATCCTAATGATTAATACAAATGGTATTCATAATAATAAATATGGAGGCTTAGCCTTCCCCGGCATTGTTGGAGCTCCTCGGCATACAAAGATTCGGGATCGCTCCAAGTTGTCTCCCCCCCCTCCCCCCTCGTCCTCGGTGGGACATTTTTCACCTGTTCAGGTGCTCCCAAATTTCTCCTACCATAGCCCAGGGGAAGAGCAATATCATAATCTGGAAGTGAGAAGGATTCGAAGCCGCGTGTTAAACAAATGAAGCTGTCAGAGACGGGAAAAGCTCCGGAGAAGAATTGCCGGAGAGGAGGAGCGGCAGTTTAGCAGGACTGAGGTTATTCTAGATGCGTCTAGATCTCCAGGCCTGAGGTTACCATTGATGGCCAGAGCCCAAGGCAGAGAAAAGGGCAACAAATGTACAATGGCGTGAAAAATCATTCATACCCATTACATTTTTCCACATTTTGTCACGTTACAACCAAAAAAACGTGATGGGATTTTATTGTGATTTTAGGTGATGGACCAACACAACGTGGCACATAATCGTAAAGTCTGTGAATTGTGAATTTCTCTACCAGCTTTGCACATCTAGACAGGACTGTTTTTAAGGCAGGGCAAAAGGGGCAGCTGCCCTGGGCCCCATCATTGTTGTGGGGCCCAAAGCAGCTGCCTCAATACTTGCCAACTATCCCAGTTTAAATTCCCTTATCCCTTGAAGTTTTAGTCCTGTGCTTTGTGCCAATATCTCAGTGTAAATTTCTGTTGCTGCTGCCCAGCTCTGCCATTTTGCCATGTACACGTGACTCACGTGCAGACCCTGTATTTACATGTAAATAGCCTGCATTAATATGTAAATAGTTGTGGACCAAGACATTGATATCTACCATCGCTTCTGAATGCTGCACATAAGGGGAGAATGCTTGAAAGTCATGCCCACAACTATAGTCATTAAGCCAAACATCAGCTTGTTCTGCAAAGGTAAGCAAATTGGAGGTGGAACCCTTCTTCAAAATAACATGGTGCCACAGCACCCTGAATTTTGGTGGATGTGCCAACAGTCATTGCGCGGTAAGGATGTGCAGTAACCTCTAGGAACCAATCAGTGAGCAGTAATAATGTGCAGTAACCTCTAGCAACAAATTAGTGAGTGGTATAGATGTTCAGTAACCTCTAGCAATCAATCAGTGAGCAGTATTGATGTACAATAGTCCCTAGCAACCAATCAACAAGCAGAAGTCATGTGCTATAACCTCTAGAAAATAGACAGTCAACCAATAATCTGTGCTGTAACCTCTAGCAGCCAGTCAGGGACAGGTAATGATACACTGTAACCTCTGGCAACCTATCGCAATCGCTAGCCTGATCTGATTAAGTAAACTGATTTTGAGTCTAGCTGCTATTTATTGTATGTCTCAGAGCAGATGGAGAGCCAAATTGCATGGAAGAGGGGGGCCCAAAAAAATGTTTGCCCAGGATCTAATCAATAATAAAGATGGTCCTGCATCTAGAGAGGGGCATTTTTGCACATTCTTCTTTGCAAAATATCTCAAGCTCTGTCAGATTGGATGGAGAGTGTCTGTGAACAGCAATTTTGAAGTCTTGCCACAGATTCTCAATTGGATTTAGGTCTGGACTGTGACTGGGCCATTCTAACACATGAATATGGTTTGATCTAAACTTGTCCATTGTAGCTCTGGCTGTATGTTTAGCAGTGGCGGCCCACCCATTAAGGGTGCCCGGGCTCCGCTCCTTATATCACACCACCCCCTAGCTGCCCCCTATTAACTACTTACTGACTGGTGCACGCCGATATACGTCGGCATAATGGCAGCAGTGGGCAAATAGGCATACTTGTATGTCCCCTTTAACAGACGGGGCTAGTGGGCGCGTGTGCCCACCGCGTACATCGTGACCATGCCCCACGGTCCCACGGACTCAATGTCCGCCGGTGTCCCACGATCGTGTCACGGAGAGGCAGAACGGAGAGATATAAACAAATCGTTTCCCTGTTCTACCTAGCGACATGACAGGGATCTACTGCTCCCCGTCATCGGGTGCAGTGATTGCTGTCATGTCAGTGGAAGCCCATCCCCCCTACAGTTAGAATCACTCCCTAGGACACACTTAACCCCTTGATCGCCCCCTAGTGTTTAACCCCCTTCCCTGCCAGTGTCATTTACACAGTAATCAGTGTATTTTTATAACACTGATCGCTGTATAAAAGACAATGGTCCCAAAATAGTGTCAAAAGTGTCCGATGTGTCTGCCATAATATTGAAGTCACGATAAAAATCGCAGATCGTCTCCATTACTAATAAAAAATAATAATAAAAATGCCATCAATATATCACCTATTTTGTAGATGCTATAACTTTTGCGCAAACCAATCAATAAACGCTTATTGCGATTTTGTTACCAAAAATATGTAGAAGAATACATATCAGCCTAAACTGAGGAAAAAAAATATTTTTTTTTAATATATTTTTTGGGGATATTTATTATAGCAAAAAGTAAAAAATATAGTTTTTTTTTCAAAATTGGCGCTCTTTTTTTTGTTTATAGCACAAAAAAGAAAAAACGCAGAGGTGATCAAATGCAGTGCCGAACCGCAAAAGTGCCCTGGTCAGGAAGGTGGTAAAATCTTCCGGGGCTGAAGCGGTTAATGTGTGCGGCCCGTTTCAGGGGATGTTTTTTTTTGAAGCACTTGGTTAGAGCCACAGGGTCCAATAGGCCTCAAAATAGGGTGGACTCAGAGCGCCGAGCATTGCGCCCACCCAGGTGTGTTAGAAAAGCAAATGAATATTCGCTTTTCTAACACTGAACTGCCTCTCCGGCACATTGGCTACATTTAATGGGCACAGTGGCTACAATTGATGGGCACAGTGGCTGCAATTGATGGACACAGTGGCTGTATTTGGTAGGCACAGTGACTGCATTTGATGGGCACAATGGCTGCATTTGATGGGTACAGTGGCTGCATTTGATGGGCACAGTGGCTGCATTTGATGGGCACAGTGGCTGCATTTGATGGGCACAGTGGCTGCAATTGATGGGCACAGTGACTGCATTTGATCGGCACAGTGGCTGCAATTGATGGACACAGTGGCTGCATGTGATGGGCACAGTGGCTGCAATTGATGGGCACAGTGGCTTCATTTGATGGGCACAGTGGCTGCATTTCATGGCACAGTGGCTGCAACTGATGGGCACAATGGCTGCATTTTAAGGGGCACAGTGGCTGTGTTTGATGGCCACAGTGGCAGCAATTGATGGGCACAGTGGCTGCATGTGATGGGCACAGTGACTGCATGTGATGGTCACAGTGGCTGCAATTGATGGGCACAGTGGCTGCATTTGATCAGCACAGTGGCTGCAATTGATGGGCACAGTGGCTGCATATGATCGGCACAGTGGCTGCAATTGATGGACACAGTGGCTGCAATTGATGGGCACAGTGGCTGCATTTGATGGGCACAGTGGCTACAACTGATGGGCACAGTGAGTGCATATGATCGGCACAGTGGCTGCAATTGATGGGCACAGTGGCTGCATTTGATGGGCACAGTGGCTACAATTGATGGGCACAGTGGCTGCATTTGATGGGCACAGTGGCTGCAATTGATGGGCACAGTGGCTGCATATGATCGGCACAGTGGCTGCAATTGATGGACACAGTGGCTGCATTTGATGGGCACAGTGGCTGCAATTGATGGGCACAGTGGCTGCATTTGATGGGCACAGTGGCTACAATTGATGGGCACAGTGGCTGCATATGATCGGCACAGTGGCTGCAAATGATGGCACAGTGGCTGCATTTGATGGGCACAGTGGCTGCATGTGATGGGCACAGTGGCAGCAATTGAAGTGTTTTTTTTTTTCGGTAGTTTTCTGAATCTTTAAGTTTGTTTGCACCCCCCCAAAAATTTGGAGCACCAGCCGCCACTGATGTTTAGGGTCGTTGTCCTGCTGGAAGGTGAACCTCCGCCCCGGTCTCAAGTCTTTTGCAGATACTAACAGTTTTTCTTCTAAGAGTGCCCTGTATTCACCTGAAAAATGTCCCACCGAGGAGGGGGATGCTTGGCGTGAACCTTGGACCAATGTAAGTATACATACTATATACCATACCTGGTCAATCTCTGTGGAAGTGGAGAATCACTATAGTAGCCTTGATATCTTCCATGTCCTGGGGCTAAGCATGCATGGCATGAATGCAAGGTGTTCTCTGGTTGGATGAAGTGGAGATCCTGACATCGACGCCCCACCTCTCTACCCCATCCAATGAGAGAACACTTTGCATTGATTGAGAAAATACAAAGCATTCTGTGAATGGCACCTGTGCCAAGCAAGCGGCCTTATGTGGTTTCTATGCAGTAGGGCAGCCGCTCAGCAGGGAACCCTGAAGACTGCAGTGATTGCTGTAGTAGTGGCGACTACTATAGCGTTTCTCCTCTTCCACAGGGATTGGCCAAGTATGCATACTTACAGTACACCGGTCCAAGGTGGACCAATGTAACTATGCGGCTCAGCTCACACTGCCGC
Source organism: Lithobates pipiens (assembly GCF_037356315.1). Lineage (NCBI taxonomy): Eukaryota > Metazoa > Chordata > Amphibia > Anura > Ranidae > Lithobates > Lithobates pipiens. Next base: position 13,605,054 of record NW_027507686.1, on the reverse strand, counting down.
GACTTCGACTTGTGAGACCCCCAAGTCGCATGACATGTGAAATCCCATGTTAGTCAATGAGAGTTGTCTTAATTAGCACCACTGAAGTCGCTCCGATTTTAGAAAAGGTTCCTGTACTACTTCAAGGAGACTTCTTCTATCCTTAATGGAAGTCGCCTCCCAGTCGGATCCTCATCTATACTGAGGTGATGTGGATCCGACATTACGGGAAGATTGCCCAGGCAGTACATGGCATCTACTTTTTCCATACAATTCTCCTTTAAGGAGGCGTGGCAAGGGGTGTGTCCTATGCCTATGTACTTTTGCTAGTAGGTGTCTGTAATAAATGGCTTAAATTGTTGTATAAGCTTTCAATTTACGACTGTGAGACGAATTTCTTTAGTGTCCCTCATTCCCATCTCAAAAAGTTGGGAGATATGCACACTATTGCTTAGTGTGGTCAGTTTTTAATAAGAAAGCAGAGGGATTGGCAGGAACACCAGGGATTTCACACAAAGGAAGCAATACGGCAGCCACATATCAGGAATATGAAATGTTGGGTTTACATATTTAATGGAGCACAGGCTAGGTTACTAGCAGGCCTGCACCAATAAATTCTTGACATGCCACAATATACAGAAACAGAATCATATTTCAGAAAATATCCACCTTTTATTATTAAAAAGCCATTCTTGGGCTCCACTCCAGTGACTTTGCCTAGGCTGCGATGATGTCATCAGTCTACTACAGACAGACCTTGAACTTCAGTCCAGTGACTTTGCCTAGATTGCAATGACATCATCAGTCTGCTGCAGACAGACCTTGAAC
>NW_027507686.1:13404247-13601747 GCF_037356315.1 Lithobates pipiens | reverse complement strand
GTGCCAATGTTTGTGACCTTATCACGCACCTCAAAACCCGGATGTGCCTCGTTTTAATATACTCAGGTTTATAAATAAACAAGATCATACACAATCATTTAACTGTTAACAGTCACCCCAAATGAAATAATTCCATATAAATTGCCCTAAATCCAGTGCAAGGTGAGTAAAGTCCAAATAAATAGTCCTTATTAAAGTGCAAAATAAGGATGACGTCCGTTGTGACGAAGCTCAAAGGGTGGAGCCAATGTTCGTTACCTCATCACGCACCTTGAAAACCCAGAAGTGTCTCGCTTTAATATACTCATGTATATAAATAAGCAGGATCATACACAATCAATCAACTGTTAACAGTCCCCCAAATGAAATAATTCCAAATAAATAGTCCTAAATCTGGGGCAAGGTGAGTAAAGTCCAAATAAATAGTCCTTAGTAAAGTGCAAAGTAAGTAATTGTGGGAAAGGATTCTTCAGGGGCAGCAGGAAAACTTCAGCATAAACCAGTGCCGGAAAAACAAGCTTAACAGGAATACCACTCCAGTGCACCTTCACCATTCAGTGCAAAACACACTGATGACATCGAACAGGGCCCTTGATGATGTCCATTGTGACGAAACGTGGAGGGTGGAGCCAACGTTCGTGACCTCATCAAGCACCTCGAAACCCGGAGATGGCTCGCTTTAACATACTCAGGTATATAAATAAACAGGATCATACACAATCATTCAACTGTTAACAGTAACCCAAAATGAAATAATTCCAAATAAATTGCCTTAGATCCAGTGCAAGGTGAGTATTTTCTAAATAAAGAGTCCTTAGTAAAGTGCAAAGTAAGGGTGACGTCCGTTGTGACGAAGCGCAAAGGGTGGAGCCAATGTTCGTGACCTCATCACGCACCTCGGAAACCCGGAAGTGGCTCGCTTTAATATACTCAAGTAAATAAATAAATAGGATCATACACAATCATTCAACTGTTAAGGCCGCGTACACATGCGGGGACTGTTCGCTCAACTTTGTCCGCTGAACAGTGTTTCGGCGGACAGTCCGCTCGTGTGTGGGCTTTCAGCGGACAGTTTCAGCGGACAGTCTGCTGAACAAAGTTTTTCGGAAATTCCGAAAAACTGTCCGCTGAAACTTTGTTTCAGCGAACAGTCCCCTCGTGTGTAGGCTTGTTCGTCAAACCAAGTTCCGCGCATGCTCAGAAAGGATTTACACGCCGAAGTTTGCATTGCAGTGTATAGGACGTCGTTTTCTAGTCCCGTCGTACGTGCCGTTCACGTCATCGCGCATGGTTTCAGCGGACTGTTCGTTCGTCGTGTGTGGCCAAGTCCGTCCATGCTAATTTTGAGCGGACTGTCCGCTGAAACTGTTTGACGGACAAAGTTGAGCGAACAGTCCCCGCGTGTGTACGCGGCCTTAACAGTCCCCCAAATGAAATACTTCCAAATAAATAGTCCTAAACCTGGGGCAAGGTGAGTAAAGTCCAAATAAATAGTCCTTAGTAAAGTGCAAAGTAAGGGTGACGTCCATTGTGACGAAGTGCAAAGGGTGGAGCCAATGTTCGTTACCTCATCACGCACCTTGAAATCCGGAAGTGGCTCGCTTTAATATACTCATGTATATAAATAAGCAGGATCATACACAATCATTCAACTGTTAACAGTCCCCCAAATGAAATAATTCCAAATAAATAGTCCTAAATCTGGGGCAAGGTGAGTAAAGTCCAAATAAATAGTCCTTAGTAAAGTGCAAAGTAAGTATTTGTGGGAAAGGATTCTTCAGGGGCAGCAGGTAAACTTCAGCATAAACCAGTGCCGGAAAAACAAGCTTAACAGGAATACCACTCCAGTGCACCTTCACCATTCAGTGCAAAACACACTGATGACATCGAACAGGGCCCTTGATGATGTCCATTGTGACGAAACGTGGAGGGTGGAGCCAACGTTCATGACCTCACCATGCATCTCGAAAACCCAGAAGTGGCTCGCTTTAATATACTCATGTATATAAATAAACAGGATCATGCACAATCATTCAACTGTTAACAGTCCCCCAAATGAAATAATTTCAAATAAATTGCCCTAAATCCAGTGCAAGATGAGTATTTTCTAAATAAAGAGTCCTTAGTAAAGTGCAAAGTAAGGATGACGTCTGTTGTGACGAAGCGCAGAGGGTGGAGCCAATGTTTGTGACCTTATCACGCACCTCGAAACCCAGAAGTGGCTCGCTTTAACATACTCAGGTATATAAATAAACAGGATCATACACAATCATTCAACTGTAAACAGTCCCCCAATGAAATACTTCCAAATAAATAGTCCTAAACCTGGGGCAAGGTGAGTAAAGTACAAATAAATAGTCCTTAGTAAAGTGCAAAGTAAGTAATTGTGGGAAAGGACCCCTTTAGGGGCAGCAGGAAAACTTCAGCATAAACAAGTGCCAGAAAAACAAGCTTAACAGGAACACCACTCCAGTGCACCCTCCCCATTCAGTCCAAAACATGCTGATGACATCAAACAGGGCCCTTGATGACGTCCGTTGTGACGAAATGTGGAGGGTGGAGCCAATGTTCATGACCTCACCGCACACCTCAAAAACCCAGAAGTGGCTCGCTTTAATATACTCAGGTATATAAACAGGATCATACACAATCATTCAACTGTTAACAGTCCCCCAAATGAAATACTTCCAAATAAATAGTCCTAAATCTGGGGCGAGGTGAGTAAAGTCCAAACAAATTGTCCTTAGTAAAGTGTATAGTAAGTATATTGACCCTGACCTTTTACCTTAGCCTTGACCTTTGACTCAAACACTAACCCTGGAACTGACCTAGATCAAACCTAAATCTGGCTGTTTTTTTATTTTTTTACTTTCACGAACAGTTGGAGAAGGGATACAATTGATGACAATCTCATATGCAATACATAGATAAAAAAAAACATTATGAGATATATGATGATGATATATATACCGTATTTGCCGGCGTATAAGACGACCCGGCATATAAGACGACCCCCTAAAAACCTGCACAGTTAAAATGTTTTGCCCGTACTCACCGTTTAAGACGACCCCCCATTCCGAGGCTTCCGACGCTTCATATCCCTCTTCTTCGTTCTTGCTGGAGCCATTTCCTTCTTCCTTCTTGCTGGTGCTGGAGCCAATCACGGCGAGCAATGTATTCTATTAATGAATACAAAGCCTGCTGGGATTGGCGGAGGCTGTTACATCATCAGCCCGCGCCTCACTCTCAAAGCCAATCGGAGCAGGCTACTGTGTGTAGCCTGCTCGGATTGGCAGAGATTGCTACTCCAATCCGAGCAGGCTCTGTATTCATTTGAATACATCGCTCACTGGGATTGGTTCAGTGGTATATACTGTATGTAGCCGAAGCTACATACAGTATTACCGGACATCTAGAAGGCATCCCAGCAGCTGACCTGGCGTATAAGACGACCCCTCCTTTTTGCTCAGTTTTTTTAAGTGTAAAAGGTCGTCTTATACGCCGGAAAATACGGTATATATAATTGTCAAAAGTATTGGGACACCTTTACACGCACATGAACTTTAGTGGCATCCCAGTCTTATGCCACGTACACACGAGCGGACTTTTCCACAGCAAAGGTCTGACGGAGCGAATCCATCGGACAATTCCATGGCGTGTGGGCTCCATCGGACCTTTGCTGTCCAAAAATCTGACAGACTTTAGAAATAGAACATGTTTCAAATTTTTCCGACAGACTCCAGTCCGGTCCAAAAATCCGTTCGTCTGTATGCTGGTCCGATGGACGAAAACCAACGCTAGGGCAGCTATTGGCTACTGGCTATGAACTTCCTTATTCTTGTCCCGTCGTACGTCATCACGTTCAAATCCGTCGGACTTTGGTGTGATTGTGTGTGGGCAAGTCCGTTCATTTGGAAAGTCTGTCGGAACTCCACCAAAAGTCAGTCGGGAAGACCGTCAGACCTAGTCCGTCAAAAAAGTCCGGTCGTGTGTACGCGGCATTAGTCCGTAGGGTTCAATATTGAGTTGGCCCACCGTGTGCAGCTTCAACTCTTCTGGGAAGGCCTTCCACAAGGTTTAGGAGTGTGTCTATGGGAATGTTTGACCATTCTTCCAGTCAAGTTCCTCCACCCCAAACTCGCTCATCCATGTCTTTATGGGCCTTGCTTTGTGCACTGGTCCAAATCATTTGGTGGAGGGGGAGATTATGGTGTGGGTTTTTTTTTTCAGGGGTTGGGCTTGGCCCCTCAGTGAAGGGAACTCTTAAGGCGTCAGCATACAAAGACATTTTGATCAATTTCATGCTCCCAACTTTCTGGGAACAGTTTGGGGATGGCCCCTTCCTGTTCCAACATGACTTCCCACCAGTGCACAAAGGAAGGTCCATAGACATGGATGACCGAGTTTGGGGTGGAGGAACTTGACTAGCCTGCACAGAGTTCTGACCCCAACTCCAAAAGAACACCTATGGGATGAATTAGAGCGGAGACTGCGAGCCAGGCCTTCATGTCCAACATCAGTGCCTGACCTCACAAATGTGCTTCTGGAAGAATGGTCAAACATTCCCATAGACACAGTCCTAAACCTTGTGGACGGCCTCCCGGGAGAGTTGAAGCTGTTATAGCTGCAAAGGGCGGGCCAACTCAATATTGAACCCTATGGACTAAGACTGGGATGCCATTAAAAGTTATGTGAGTGTAGAGGCAGGGTCCCAATACTTTTGACAATTATATATATATATATATATATATATATATATATATATATATATATATACATACATACACGTATATATATACAAATATATATCATCATATATCTCATAATTTTTTTTTATTATTATTTATGTATTGCATATGAGATTAGATGTTATCAATTGTATCAAACCCTACGGACTAAGCCCTTGTACACACGATCGGAGATTCCGACAACCAAATCCGTCGGATTTTGTCCGAAACTGTTGCATACACACAGTCGGACGAAGTTGTCGGAAAATCCAATCGTTCAGAACTTGATGACGTAATTACGTTACGACGGGACTACGTTCAGGCTAGTAGCCAATAGCTTTGGTGTAGGAATTTGATCTGAGCATGCGTGGCACTTTGTCCGATCGGAATTCTCTACACATGATCGGAGTATGTCCGATCGGAGCATTTTGACCGAAAATATTTCCGGCAAGTTGGAAAATTTGGTCCGACGGATATTCCGACGGAAAGAGTCCGATGCATACCACACACAGTCGGAAAATACAAAAAAACGCTCCGATCGGACACATTCCGACGGAATCTCCGACCGTGTGTACAAGGGCTTAGACTGGGATGCCATTAAAAATGTACGTATGTAATGTGCGTGTAAAGGCAGCAGGTGTCCCAATACTTTTGGTTTCATATATATCTACTGTATGTATGTGTGTGTGTGTATATATATATATATATATATATATATATATACACATACAAGGGCTTAGACTGGGATGCCATTAAAAATGTATGTATGTAATGTGCGTGTAAAGGCAGGTGTCACAATACATATATATATATATACACACACATATATATATATATATATATATATATATATATGTATACACATATATGTGTATATATATATATATATATATATATATATATATATATATATACACATATTGCATATACACACATACAGTATATATCATTATATATCTCATAATGGTGCCCTAAATTGCACCAAAGAATTTAAAGCCAGCTTCTAATTGACCGGATTTGTTAAATACACATATAATCTCCTCCCACAATCTTTAATAAAGGAAAAAAAAAACGTTCCCGTCTAATAGTTCCCACCGTCTTCAGTGAGGCTAAGATTTTATTTTTGATAGAAAAAAAAAATGAAAAAAATAGAAAGAAGGCGCAGAAGCCTGGATTTCATGCTTGATATCAGAAGCTCTATTTGCTGCGTGTTTGGGGAAAGGTGAAAGGCCCTGAAAGGGTCTCGTCTTTGATTTCGTGACGGAGTGCGCCGCGGATAGAAATCAATAATGTCAGCAGAGCCATCTCAGTCACACGGCGGCTCCACGCCGCTCTTTATTGGGGAGGCCAGACGAAGCAAACAAGCAAAAAATGTACTGCCACCGCTCATGACACGGACGGTTTATTAGGATCGCAATTCAGGAGAAAACGCAGGCTGGCGAAGGCGCCGAGGTGACCACACTTCGGCAGTTCTCCGCAGAAACACTTGTCAGGGTCACGGCTGCAAATATTAGCGCTTATTCTGCCAGAAAGCTGGTGATAAATTGACTTATCTATATGCTAAAAGATGTTTCTTTTCATGGCGCGCCCGTGACGCTTTTTTTTTTTTTACAGCCGTTGCAGTTGATGAAATAACGTCATGCAAATAAGCAGGATGAAAAAAGAAAATAACCCCATAAACTACGGCTTCTGGGCAAGAAAGATAGCAGGAGTCTTTGTGAAAGAAAAGGATCAATAAGCTTAAAGGAAAGCTGTAAAGTCTGGTAACAAAACAAACAAAAAAAAAAAAACAGTATTGCAATGCATATAAGCTCCTCATGGGTGGGCAAGCTCCAGATGAGTGGGCGGGGTTATTCTCTAGGAAAGGGTAGGCTACGCCCACTTGTCTACAGTTTGCAGTCACAAAATATGATAAACTGTGCTGTGCTAACACTTTTTTGATTATATCAATAAATTAATAAATCATAAAGTCAGGGGCGGCCCATCCATTGCTCAGGCGCCACCCCCCCTATCAGAGAACCTGGTGCATTAATTACAGCAGCCAAGTTTTTTTTTAAGCACCTGATTAGAGCCAGAGGCTCTAATAGGCTTCAAAATAGGGTTGGCTTAGGACGCAGAGCATTGGGCAGGGAGCCCACCCAGTTATGTTGCAACAGCGAATATAAATTCACACTGATCCTCTTCTCAGCCAATCGGGACAGGTGATCCTATTGGACGCCAAGGAGGAGGGGAGGAGATGCACGGTGGAAGCGAGGAGGAGAAGAGCAACTGGCCGATGCCTGGATGCCCTACCCCTGCCGCTGCTTGGTGTCCTGATCCCCCGGGGCTCCTCGAATGCCCGAACCCAGCCGCTGCTTGGTAACCTGATCCCCGGTGCTCCTCGGATGCCCGATCCCTGTCGCTGCTTGGTGTCCTGATCCCCGGCGCTCCTCGAATGCCTGAACCCAGCCACTGCTTGGTGACCTGATCCCCGGCGCTCCTCGGATGCCCGAACCCAGCCGCTGCTTGGTGACCCGATCCCGGTGCTCCTCAGATGGCCGAATACAGTGTACTCGGCTCTGCTCACAGTCACGCCCAGTCCCGCCCTATGATGGACATAACACAGGGACTAGGTGTGACTGTGAGCCGAGCCGAGTACACTTGGCTACTCTCAGCTCCGCTCGGGACTGCGAGAGGAACCGAGAGCCGCCAAGAGGACCCGAGAGCCACCAAGAGGAACGGAGAGCCGCCGAGATACACAGGACTGCAAGTTTGCAATGACAAGGCTGCAAATGACACTGGGGCAAGGCTGAAAATGACAAGGCTACACTGACAAGGCTGCAAATGACACTGGGGCAAGGCTGAAAATGACAAGGCTACACTGACAAGGCTGCAAATGACGCTGGGCAAGGCTGCAGATGGACACTGATAAGGCTGCATTGATGGGCAATTAAATGTAAGTTTTTTTACCTTAAAGGGATTGTAAAGTAAAATTATATATTTTTTTTTAAATAACAAGCATGTTATACTTACCTCCACTGTGCAGCTCGTTTTGCACAGAGTGGCCCCGAACCTGGTCTTCTGGGGTCCCTCCGTGGCAATCTCTGCTTCCTCCCGCAGGTACTTCTCACGTTCATGCGAGCTCCCTCGCATGGTGAGAAGCACCTGCTTGCGCGCTCCCGTGATACAGCCGGCGGCTATAGCCGCTCGCTGTATCACACGCCCCGCCCCCCGGCGCTCCGCGTCAGTGGATGTGATTGACAGCAGCGCGAGCCAATGGCTGCACTGCTTTCCATCCATCCACTCCAGCCAATCAGCGGCAAGGCTGAATGGGGAAGAGGACGGCGGGGGCGAGCATGGGATTTTCGAGGGGTGAGGTAAGTAAAACTGGGGGGGCTGGGGGCGCAGGCAGTGTGAGATGTTTTCTATGCATTAAGGTGAAAAAACATTTACCTTTACAACCCTTTTAAACTTCTCTCCTAAAAGTTTTTTTTCCTTATATGTTATATGCCGATAAATACGGTAATGTATAGAAGGTAGGGCCCGAAAGTGACTCAAGCCCAGGGGCCCCCACCACCCTAAGTCCTGCCCTGACCACGTGCAAAATGTAACAAAATTATTATCAATAACTTCACAAACCATGAAGTGCAAATCTCACAAAATATGTATCAATGGACCCATACAGTTTTTTAGTGTAGTCGCTTTAAATTAAATATCATGCACAAAATGTTACAAAAAGTACATCAAACGCAATAATGATTTTGAAATAAAGTTTATTATACAGGATTTATAGAGCGCCAACAGTTTGCGCAGCGCTCTACAATGTAGAGGGGGGACAGTACAATTACAATACAGTTCAATACATAAGGAATGGGAGGTCCCTGCTTGTGGAGCTTACAATCTAAAGGGATGATTCAATTTCTTGCTTGAAAGTCTTCACACCTCTTTTTCTAGGGGTGTGAGTGTATTGATACACAATTCATTGGATTACCAGGAGATAGATTGTGTGTTAGATACAGAGGGGAGATATGTAATATTGCTATGCCGTTTATTCTCCTTGAAATGTATACTTGCCTTTGTTTACATTCCGTCTCCATACAACCACTAGATGCTTAAAGGGATTGTAAAGTAAATTTTTTTTTTTTTTTAAATAACAAACATGTTATACTTACCTCCACTGTGCAGCTCGTTTTGCACAGAGTGGCCCCGAACCTGCTCTTCTGGGGTCCCCCGGCGGCTGTCTCGGCTTCCTCCCGCAGGTACTTCTCACGTTCATGCGAGCTCCCTCGCATGGTGAGAAGCACCTGCGGGCGCGCTCCCGTGATACAGCCGGCGGCTATAGCGGCTCGCTGTATCACACGGCCCCGCCCCCCCGGCGCTCCGCGTCAGTGGATGTGATTGACAGCAGCGCGAGCCAATGGCTGCGCTGATTTCCATCCATCCACTCCAGCCAATCAGCGGCCAGGCTGAGTGGTGAAGAAGAACGGCGGGGGGGAGCGCGGGATTTTCGAGGGGTGAGGTAAGTAAAACGGGGGGGGGGGGGCTGGGGGCGCCGGCACTGTCAGATAGAATGCATTAAGGTGAAAAAACATTTACCTTTACAACCCCTTTAAGGTAGTGCTGGAGTATCAGTTTGGTCACCAGGATGTTCCCCTGTACATTATGGGAGATTTTAATAGCTATTTAGACCCGACACTAGATAAACATCCCCCGGATGTCATGGTATGTGGGTTTTACCGTGCACCTTTGAAAAACTGTATTGGCTAGGTGGGCTGGACTGATTCGTGGCAGGGCAAATACTCGGGGGGACATTTTATTTCCTGTTTCTCTAAGTCTTATTTGTCATTATCCCGTGTAGATCTAAGTATCTCTTCAGCTGAAGAAGATCGATACGTGTCGGAGATTAAATATGCCCCTCGAGGCATTTCTGACCATGCCTTGTAATCACTTACCTTGATGTAAGGCCTCTCTCAACCATATCCAGGGCCCCTTGGAAGATGAATGCCTTCTGGCTCAATTTATTTCCATCCCATGCACAGATAGTAACCAAAATTGCGGAATTCTGGCATACCCATTGAGGTCATTCCAGAGTGGGTGGTGTATTGGGAGACTTTTAAAGCCTTCCTTTGTGGAACATTTATCAGGGTGATACACATAATTAAGCAGGCCACTAGTGCCCAAACAGAAGGGCTGGAGCGACTGGTGAATGTTCTGGAGGCGGAATTTATCTCTAATCCTACTGAGGAACGCAGGAAATCATGGCTATCAGCTAGTGAGACAATTAGCCGCCTTGCCACTTTGGCGGTGGAGCGGAAGCGCTTCTGTAGCAATATCCCGGACCTCTAGAAGCCTAATGGTGACCTCCAGAGTCAGGGAGAGCTGACATCCTTCTTGGTACAGTGTGTTACAAGGCATGGTGGGTGTAATACAAGCTGAAGTGATAGGCGCCAGACACTTTTTGAATTCAAAGAGATTTATTGTCTCTTGAACAAAAACTGTGGAAGAGTAGGTTAGGGCCAGGACACCCTTAAGTAGATGCAATGACAATTGGCAGACACCGAGATTTCCATAGGTAGACAGCTATGCAGTGAAAGACCTCCAGCCAGACACCATTTCTGTACAGGTAAGACCGCTGTCTCCTATGGCAACAAATTTTGTAACAGTCACTAATGGTAGTTGTGTTTGTTGTGCCCCTGGAAGACGTTACCTATAACGAAACGGCGTAGGGAGGAGCGACGTACTGACGTCACCGCGATCTACGCTGGACCCGGAAGCGACGGGCAGCGTTACTAAGCCGGCCGGCGAATTTGTTTGTTTTACAAAGCAACGTTTTTTCTACTTGATGTAAGTGCAATCTTTTTTATTATATTAAATTTCGTGACTATATCACACTATGGCGATTCCTTTCGTTATTATATGTGCTGGGCAATGAGCGGTGTGGCCGTAGGATTTTTCTAACCATTGGAATAAGCGGTGTGGCCGTAGGATTCTTCTAACCACTTGAACCAAGCGCTTAAAGAGGATACACCCTCCATGCAGTCCTGACTCAGAGGAAGCGTTTTTGATTTGGTGATATCTGGTCTCTGAGATGGGATCAGTGTAGCTGGTAAGCGGCAGTAGTGTTGGTGGTGGAAGTCCTCTTTTTTCCTGCAAACTCTGATGACACTTTTCCTATATCGGTGTGGTGTGTTTAAAACACGTTGGAGATTACAAGCAAAACATTTTTTGTTGATGGGATGATGGACTAATATTTGAACATTAGTATATGCATTTCCCTGTCTGCACTTTGTTAATATTTTTTGATTTCATGCTTTATTTATTCACTCATTTGCTTCACATAGCATTTATCGGATCAGTATAGCGCAGCTTATTTGGGAATAAGTTGTGTTTAACTATTGGTAACACAATAGTTCTCCTCGCACTCTACAGTCTCTCACTGTAGGTCTTCACTCACTGAGCTCCCAGTCTCTCATTAGACTCTCAGACCCAATCGCCACTGGATTCCCTGAGCACTTCCACTTCCATAACTCTGTACCTTCCTCAAGTGTCCCTGCTTCCCTGCTGGGTCCCTGGCTTGGCATTCACAGATACTCCTCAAGTGTCACCCCTGCTGACCCACTAGGTCCCTGGCTTGGCACTCACTGATGCTCCTCAAGCGTCACTTCTGCTGTCCCGTTGGGTCCCTGGCTTGGCACTTTCTGAAGTTTTCTGTCTTCTTCACCACCATGTACACAGTATCTAATACTACAGTGTGTACATTTCTAATACACTTCAGGCGGTGTATTAATATACTGTATATATATATATATATATATATATATATATATATATATATATATATATATATTCTGCATCAGTATAGCCTATATATACAGTGCATTCAGTGGTTTACTGTTTCTAATACACTTCAGGCGGTGTACACAGTATATAATACAGTGTATTGCGGTGTTAGAAAACAAAAAAAAACATCATGTCTGGAAGACCACAAAGGAGAGGCAGACACTCACTGGCCACTGAAAGAGGGCAAGCAGCCTCTGTGTCTACAGTCAACAGTGGTGTTCATGGACATGGTGCATCCTTTGCAGGTGGCCGTGGGGCACGCTTGTCCTTTTTTTCTGCTGCTGCCCGTGTTATTGAGCCACACATGCAGAAGAGTCACCCAGGCTCAGGGTAGTTTGCCTTCCAACGCAGCTGTGGCTGCGGTGGAATAAGCCAGAAGCGGCTTATTCCACCGGCTCCTTGTCCACAGTCGCTCCTTCAATAGCCCCACCATCATGCACCGAGGAGTCCCCAGAATTATTCGACCACAGTGTCAGTTACATGCTGCCGGTGGATGTGCATCGATTTGAAGGCTATGATGTTGGTTCCCAGGTTGAGGAAGGGAGTATAGTGAGCCTAGAGAGAGGGGGAGCCACAGTAGGACAAGAAACTGACAGTCATGTTCCCCCAGCTGCAGCATACTGCCAAGTGACGAGGAGGGAGGGGATGATGAGGTCGCTGACTGTACTTGAGTGCCTAAGAGAAGAGAGGAGGAAAGTGAGGAGGAGGAGGCATAACTCCAACGAGGCAGAATGTCCTCCAGGGGGCAGCTTAAGGGCAGCCACCCTATTGCATCACACCACAGAGCTCCGCAGGTGCAGGGCGCTGCCGACTCCCCGCTGACTTTTATAAGTTCCTTGGTGTGGGTCTTTTTCAACATGTGTGCAGCAGATTGCACCATTGCTATTTGCAACCTATGTCTGAAGAGGATCAAGCGTGGCCAGAACAGCAGCCGTTTGGGCACCACATGCTTGACCAGACCTATGACGACCTGCCATGCAGTCTGCTGGCAGCAGCACTTTAAAGACCCACATCAAAAAAAAATTCGGACTTCTCCTTGCTCCACATCTGGACTCTCCACCGCTACTATACCTGCAGTCCTCTCAAAAAACTGCACTGAGAGGAATGAAGGTATAGCAATAGGTGTCACAAGCACTTGCAGCCAATCTGCTAGCAGTAAACCACCAATTGATTTCAGCAGGCAAATTTACACAGTTGTTGAATCGTAAAAAGAAATTCGGTCCCAGCCATCCACATGCTCAGCGTCTAAATGCTAGCTTGACCACACTGCAAGCACTGCAACTGCTGCCTTTTCAGCTGGTAGACTCTGCCCCCTTTTGTGATTTTGTGGAATGTGCTGTACCACAGTGACAGGTTCCAAAACTCAATTTTTTTATGTAAAAGGCAATGTTTTGGCCTCGTTAGACAGGGCAGTCAGTAGTAAGGTTCATATTACTGCTGACTCATGATCCAGCAGGCATGGACAGGGACGTTACCTTTCCTTCACATCACACTAGGTAACTCTACTGGCAGCGGGGAAGGATGCTGGTCAGGGTCCAGTGTTGGAGCTTGTTCCACCACCACGTCTCTAAAAAGCTCATGGTGATTCTGCCACAACATCTGTATGCCCCCCTCCCTCCTCTTCTTCTTCCTCTATGGCCTCTTCTGCAGAATTGTCCTCTGAATCAGCAGTGCTCCCTAAGCGCTCAAGGGGCTATGCAAGCAGTCAGGCTAAAAGATGGCATGCATTGCTTGAGTCGGTCTGCCTAGGGGACAGGAGCCCCACTGGGGCAGAGATTCTGTCAGCTCTGCAGGGGCAGGCTCAGAGGTGGTTGACGCTACACAAGTTTCAGCCAAGAATGGTTGTTTATGACAATGGCACCAACCTTTTCTCTGTCCTCCGACAGGAACACTTGACCTTGACTTTGGCACGTGTCCTGAGGTTACCATTTCCTGGTGCTGGACAGCGTGTTTCTGAGGCTTCATTCAGTCAGAAGAAGAGTGGTGGAGAAGATGGCCGGCTTACCGATGCCTTTAAACAATTTTTCAGTCCTCAGCACCAAGGTTTTATCGGTTCAAGCAACCATCACCAGTGTCTGCATTATATTGTGCAGGAATATCTAGGGTCAAGAGCAGACTTGGAGACCTTTCCAACAGAGCATCCACTAGGTTATTGGGTCTTGTGGATGGACCACTGACCAGAACTTGCTCAATATGCAATTGAGCTACTGGCCTGTCCTGCATCCAGAGTGCTTTCTGAACACACATTCAGTGCTGCTGGAGGGTTTGTAATGGATCAAAGAGTACGCCTGTCCACAGACTCGATTGATAGGCTCACATTTATAAAAATGAATCAGTCCTGGATCAGCAGCTATCATGCACCTGATGCTGATGTAACTGACTGAATTTGCTATGGATCTGGGATTCCTTGAAGACTGCCTATGCTGCCTATCCTATTCCTCCTAAATCTTGATGATGCTAGCTTCCCACAATATTTTTGGTTTAAGGCACCACCCAAGGCCCGATTTTTCTGCCCCTGTTTTACAGGGGCATGTAATTAAAATTTTTGATATAATATTTAACAGCAGGGCCCCATTCCTGTGCCCAACAAGAGTAACTGTGAGGTGTTACAGTGTTGTGGCAACACCACCACCACCACCCAAGGCCCAATTTTCTGCCCCTGTTTAACGGGGCATGTAATTACAATTTTTTAAATAATATTTAACAGGGCTTGTTTCTGCACCCAACAAGAGTAACTGTGAGGGGGTTACAGTGTTCTGGCACTACCAACACCTTACGCCCAATTTTTCTGCAGCACATATAGTGCAGTTCATATAGTATATATACTGCAGTTCAGAGTATATAGTGCCTAGGGGCCTGGGGGATCCCCAGGCCATTTTCTTTAAAAATGTTGGCGCGGGGTTCCCCTTAATATCCATGCCAGACCTGTAGGGCCTGGTATGGATTTTGGGATGGGACCCCAGGCTTTTTTTTATTTTTGGCGTGTGGTTCCCCTTATTATCAATACCAGTTCTGAAGGGCCTGGTAATGGACTGGGGGGGAACCCACGCCGTTTTTTTCAATTATTTTTTTATGTATTTTTAGCAATTTTAAATGAATTTTTTTAGAAATGTCATTTTCCCTGTTATGAACATGGAAAAGATGCGCTACTTTACTGGCAAACTAAGGGGACCGACCCCCCCACCCGGCACAATATTTAAAGGAATATTTAATTTTATTGTTTCACTTTAAGCATTATTAAAATCACTGCTCCTGCAAAAGTGGCCATTTTTAAAACTTTTTTTTGCATCGATACATGTCCCCTGGGGCAGTACCCGGGTCCCCATACACTTTTTATGCCAATAACTTGCATATAAGCCTTTAAAATTAGCACTTTTGATTTTTCATGCTTGTGTCCCATAGAATTTACCGGAGTTCACGTGTTCGCACAAATTTTTTGCCTGGTCGTATGTTCTGGTGCCAACCGAACCGCGGGGGTGTTTGGCTCATCCCTAATGAGGAGGGCGAGCATACTTGTCACCTGTTAGCTAAAAGACAAGAGTGGTAACCAATGCACCGGACCTCATTATGTCTGAGTTGGAATCCTATTACTCCAGCTTATATCAGTCTAAACAGACTTACTCAGTGGACTCCCTAGAGGCTTATCTTGGGGAAATTGTGCTTCCCACTTTGTCTGATGCTGCTAAGAATCGATTAGATACCCCACTTATTTTGGAGGAACTTCAGAATAGCGACCGGAATTTTTCCTAACACAAAAGCCCCAGGTGAGGACGGTATTCCTATGGAAGTGTAAAAACAATATGCTGGCAGTATGTTACCAAAGCTATTGACCGTGTTCAATGAGGCTAAGGAGTTCCATTGTCCATGACCAACGTTATTATAGTTCTGTTATTAAAATCAAGCAAGGACCCTCTGGATCCTGGATCATATAAACCTACGTATATTCCTTCTACAGAATGCTGTAAAAATACTGGCAAAGGTTTTGGCTATATGGCTATATGGCTAAAAGGGGGGATATCCTCTATCATTCACTCTTATCAGGCAGGCTTTATGCCTCAGAAGTCTACAGCAATAAATTTGCGTAGACTTTTCCTCAATATGTAATCGAAGGCTGATAACATGGGAGATAGAGCACTGCTATTTTTAGATGCTCGTTAAGTCTTTGATAGCATTGAATGGACATATAGTACTTGTGGGCCATACTTGAAAACATGTGGGTTTGGGGAAGAATTTATTTCTGGGTTCCAGTTGCTGTATATTGCCTCCAAAGCGGCCATTAGAGAGACTGGAAAGCTATCTGCAGACTTCAGTCTCTATAGGGGTACCATACAGGACTGTCCTTAGTCCCCGCTCCTATTTGCTTTAGCCATTGAGCCTTAAGCGGCTCTCATACGTTTCAACCCTGCTATTGAAGGCTTTCGATATGGGGAACGTCAGGAAAAACGAATATTGTATGTGGATTACACCATGTTACTCTTAGGAGATACTGCAACATCATTACAGGAAGCTATGATGGTTGTGCAGACCTTTGGGCATTACTCATTGGTGTAGTTGTAAATTGGACAAAGTCCTCGCTTATGTTCTTAGCTAGGATTCCAGATCTACAGTTGATGACGCTCCTTAAAGAGGAGGGCCGGTTTTGAAATATTTTTTTTTAAAAGTCAGCAGCTGCAAACACTGTAGCTGCTGACTTTTAATAAGCACACTTACCTGTCCAGGGCGCCCGCGATGTCGGCTGCCCGAGGCTGACCCGTCCCTTGGTCTCGGGTCCCAGCGCCGCCATTTTGGGTAAGGGAAACAGGCAGTGGAGCCTTGCGGCTTCACTGCCCGTTTCCTACTGCGCATGTGCGAGTTGCCCAGCGCTTTGTGAATGGGACGCGCTGTGTTCTGGGACACACAGTTCCCAGAACACAGCGCGACCCATTGCCCAGAAGACGCCGCACGGAGGAGAGAAGAAAGAAGATCTCCGCGGAGGAGGAAGAGGCAGATTAAGATGATGTGCCTAGCAACAGGCATTTCTGGTAAGTAAAAAAAAAAAAAAAATTCATTTTTTTTTTTAATGATTTTTTTCAAATTTTTTATGTATTTTCTTTTTTCAGGGTGACCCTCCACTTTAATATTCCAGTTTCTAGGACCTTTAAACATTTGGGAATTCAGGTTACTGGCTCTAAATATTGCTTGCTTAGGGGCCTCTTCCACAGGAACAATCTCTATGATACCTAATTGATATTGTTTGGGGTCCTCTCTAATCTGAACCTGGAAAACCTGGTTAAAGCGGGAGTCCACCGGGACTCCGCGTTTTTTTTTTTTTTTAAAAGCCAGCAGCTACAAATACTGCAGCTGCTGACTTTTAAAATAGTGACACTTACCTGTCCAGCGCGCCCGCGATGTCGGCACCCGAAGTCGATCTCTGGATCGTCTGTAAGGTGCTGCCGCCGCCATCTTGGGTGTGGGAATCAGGAAAGGGAGCCTTTCGGCTTCATTTCCCGGTTCCCTACTGCGCATGCGCGAATCACGCTGCGCAATAAGGACGGTCCCCGCTGCCTCTGGGATCTGTGTGTTTCCCAGCAGGCAGCGGGGCACTTGCGGAAAGGGGCGGGCACTTGCGGAAAGGGGCTTAATCGACGCCCCTTTCCGCAGAGAGCTATCCCGGAAGTGGGTGCAGAATACCTGTACTATACAGGTATCTGCACCCCCCTCCCCCCTGAAAGGTGCCAATTGGAGGGGGGGAGGGTTCCGATGAGCGGAGGTCCACTTTAGGGTGGACCTCCGCTTTAATGATACCTATAACCTCCTTCCAGTAAACATGCAGTTTAGGGCAACGCCATAGAAGGTGTATTAGATCAGGAGAAGGTGCAACAGGAGTAGAGGAGGGATCGTCGCGTTCTCCCATTCTTGCTAATTTAGCAGGGGTGTAATGAACTTGCAGGAGTAAATAAAAACTAAGACAGGCATTGGGCAACATTTAAAGAGCATTGCCTAATTGCTAATAATGCTTCACGGGGTGCTACACATGTGAAGAGTTATAAGAAATCAAGCTGTATCACTTGGTTATGTGAATTGTTGATTATACATTTTTCTTATTATAGATTCCTATTGTGCGTAAAGAGCACATAATGCACTGGACAATCACAGATTTCTCTATGATCTGAGATGTTGATAACATTATATCTTTGAATTTTTTTCTATTCATTTTTATTTGGTGAGTAGAGATGGGCGAACACCCCCCAGTTTGGTTCACGCCAGGATTCTCGAACATCGCAAAAGTTTGGACCCCAAACCCCGTTGAAATCTATGGGACACAAACTTTAAAAATCAAATGTCCCCATTTTCAAGGCTTATATGCAAGTTATTGGTCATAAAAAAGGGTATGGAGGTCCGGGTACTGCCCTGGGGGACATGTACCAATAGCAAAAAAAAAAAAAAAACATTAGAAGCAAGCCATTAAAACTGCTATGGGGAGGTCGTCAGCAACTGGTTAAATTAGTGCAGCGCCGAATAGTAAAAAATGGTCTGGTCATGAAGTGGGAAAACATTTCGGAGCTCAAGTGGTTAAAAACTATCAGTTTCTGTATTTCAACTGTGTTTTAACAGCTGGATTGCTCTTTAACCATTTCCTGCCCGGCCTATAGCAGAATGACGGGCGGGCGATGGTTCAGTTATCCTGACTGGGCGTCATATGATGTCCTTCAGGATAACAGCCGCCGCGATCGGTGGTGCGGTGTGTCAGTCTGACACACCGCTACACCGTTCTCGGTAAAAAGCCTCCAACGGAGGCTCTTTACCACGCGATCAGCTGTGTCCAATCACGGCTGATCACAGTATAAATAGAAAGAGCTAGTGATCGGCTTTTCCTCACTCGCGTCTGTCAGAGGAGAGCCGATTGGCGGCTCTCCTGACAGGGGCGTGGAGCGGCGCAGCCCCCCCATGGATGCCCGCTGAGGACCACCATCAAGCCACCAGGACCACCAGGGAAGGGGGCAACATGTGGATGGCCAGGTATGTACACCATGGCCATCCACATATGAAAAAATTGCACAATACATTCCAATCAGTGCCCGCAAATGGGCACTGACTGGCAACATTATGGTCCAGCTAAAAAAAAGTGATAGCCAGCAATGCCACCCATCAGTGTCATCAGTACCACCCATCAGTGCCACCTCCCAGTGCCCATCCATGCCCACCAGTGCCCACTTATCAGTGACCATCAGTGACCAACTGTGCCACCTATCAGTGTCACCCATAAGTACCCATCAGTGCCACCCATAGGTACCCATCAGTGCCACCTATGAGTGCCCATCAGTGCCGCCTATGAGTGCCCATCAGTGCCGCCTATGAGTGCCCATCAGTGCTGCCTATGAGTGCCCATCAGTGCTGCCTATGAGTGCCCATCATTGCCACCTATGAGTGCCAATCAGTGCTGCTTATGAGTGCCCATCATTGCCGCCTATGAGTGCCCATCAGTGCTGCCTATGAGTGCCCATCAGTGCCGCCTATGAGTGCCCATCAGTGCCGCCTATGAGTGCCCATCAGTGCTGCCTATGAGTGCCCATCATTGCCGCCTATGAGTGCCCATCATTGCCACCTATGAGTGCCCATCAGTGCCGCCTATGAGTGCCCACCAGTGCTGCCTATGAGTGCCGATCATTGCCGCCTATGAGTGCCCATCAGTGCCGCCTATGAGTGCCCATCAGTGCCACATATTAGTGCCACCTTTCAGTGCCCATCAGTGATGCCTATCAGTGCCTATCAGTGGTCATCAGTGCCATCTAATCTGTGCCCGGTGCCGCCTTATCAGTGCCCACCAGTGTAGCCATATCAGTGCCCATCATTGAAGAAGAAAACGTACTTATTTACATAAAAAATTTAACAGAAACAACGAAAAAAACAATTTTTTTTTAATTGTTGTGCAAAAAGTAAAAATCGCGGAGGTGATCAAATACCACCAAAAGAAACCTCTATTTGTGGGAACAAAATGATAAAAAAATGTGTTTGGGTAGAACGTCGCATGACCGCGCAATTGTCATTAGAAATAACGACAGCGCTGATAGCTGAAAATTGTCTTGGGCAGGAAGGTTGGGTAAGTGCCCGGTATTGAAGTGGTTAAGAATTAGCTACCACCCAACCGCCCAACACCACCATGGAGGACCTTCTGCCGCTCGCAGGTGCATTTTAATTGCCTCCGAGTTTGCAGTTTGAAGCGCTCAAACGCGACTCTAAACTGCATAAAACATATCAGACTCCAAACTAAACTTGATCAATCTTAATTTGAACGGTGTCAACATTATCTACGCTTTCCGTACACTGAAGGAGACATCTGGAAAATGAAAGCGGCTCCTCTCTCTAGGCAGGACCACTCGCTAATTTTTTTTTTTTTTTTTTTTCCAGCTGCACCTGCATTTTTAAATTAATTAGGATTTTTTTTCTGAAGACAAGATCAACCAACAGATAACACATTTATCCAATGAAAAGCCAAATGTGACCTTCTTGGAATCACACTAAACAAAACAATCCTCTTTGATAATATTTACACAAGGTCCCTTTCCCCTCTATGAAATACAGATGTTGGGATGGAATTAATTTAACATATTAAACCGCAAGCCTTCCTAACATCACAAAATGGGAAATGATAGCCGGGAACTGATTTAATCTTGCGGCGTAATTTTTTTTTTTTTTTTTTCTCTTCCTCTCCCTCCTTTGAAACGTTACCTAAGACTTTCCTTTCAACTGACTCCAAAATGTCAAATGAAAAAAAAAAAAAAAAAAAAATAGAAAAAGTTTGTTTTGTTAATAAACCAATTAACATTTCCACACTTCTAAATTTGATTTTTTTTTTTTTTTTTTTTTATCTGGATAATGAATCAAGCATATCCACTTTGCTCTGTTGGAGAACGCAATGTTTTCTTTTCTTTTTTTTTTATGCTGCTTTGGACGGTCCAAGATATTTATATATTTTTTCTCATATTTTTTTATTTTATTTTTTTTCATTTTAACATAAAATGTCCACTTTCGTTTTGTCCGGCTTGTTTTAAGCCGAGCTGAAAAAAAAAAAAAAAAAAGGCTCCGTTGCTGAAATGACTTCTGATTTGATGTTTCTGTTCAGAGATCAGTTAGTGTTGTTTAAATTGCCAATCATGAATTGCTGTCTACTATCGGCTGTCAGGTCAGTTTGGATAATCACCTAGGATGTGGGGCGCAGCCTTTTCTCCGTGTGGCGAAAATGGCTATATATTCGACTGGGGGGGTGGAAAAAAAAAGGGGGGGGGGGATAAGAATTGCATTATTCTAATGAGGATGTAAATGAAGAGAATGGCTTAAGATATGCTAGCTGTCAAAAATGTTTTAGTTTAGGGGGAGAAAAAAAAAAGAGAAAAAAAAGAGAAAAAAAAAAAAAAGAGAAAAAAAAAAAAAAAGCGCTGCCCAGCAAGGTAATGCAATAGATGGAGTCATCCTCGGTGTAATGGCAGACAGCCAAAAAGAAAAGACAAAATGTCTTCATTGTCAAGCCTATTGTTAGAGGCTCTTAATCACGCAATTTCTTGGTCTCCCTGCCAGCTGTCAAACAACGCGACATACATTAAGGACACGTATAAGAAGAGGAGTGCGCTGTGACAGTTACCGAAAGTGACAATGAAACCATAAAAATATTGCCAACTGGAGAGAGCGAAATTGAGTTACGAAAAATTGATTATACGGAATATAATTTTACCTTGTTGCTATTTTTAATTCACACCAATTACTTTTAATTATGGCGCGCAAATGAAAAGAAAGGAGTGTGTCGCAGCTGGTGTGGTCCCGGGGCCCCCCTTCAGGAGATGGGAACTAGTCAAAGAAGGGTACCCAACTAGCGCCAATGGATGAAGCTATAGAAATGTTGCATTACCCCCTACCCCCCCCCCCCCCCCCACCAAAGGAGGCGCGTTCAGTTCTTCCCCAGACTCAGTGCAGAGGGAGCCAGGCACACCACAGCAATCAGCAGTAGGCAGGTCAGGCAGCTGCCTAGGGTGCCAAGGTAGGGGGTTTTGGGGGGGGGGGGGCAACAAAATCCAGCCACTCGCTGGGAATTCAGTTTTTTAAAATACCTGTCGCTTCAGCAGGCAAACTACAACTTTCACCGGGCACCCCGTAGAAGTGAGGGCACAGCATGGCAGCTTTAGTTTGCCTGCTGTTTAGTAGCAGGCGAGGGACGATGAGTATATTCCCGCTGTCAGAGCGGATCCAAAGAGGCAGAGGTAGAGATAGCCAGCACGGAACATATTCCAACGGGTAGTATTGGGGGAATTAGTGGAAAGTTGACTAAAGCACATAAATCCCAGATAAGTATAGAAACAAGTCCTACTGTAGTTGCAATCTCGGAACACCCAATAAGAGGATAGTATGCGACCGGTCTAAACTAAGTGGCGTGTTCACCAATGCCAGGAGCCTGGCGGACAAGATGGGTGAACTAGAGATACTGTTGTATGAGGAGGATTTGGATTTTGTGGGAATTTCAGAGACTTGATTCAACAGCTCTCATGATTGGCTGGCAACCATTCAAGGGTAGACCCTTTATTGCAGGGATAGAAAGGGTAAAAAAGGGGGAGGGGTATGCCTATATGTCAAGAATAATGTACAAGTGAATGTGACAGATGACATCACTAAGGGAGCTAGGGAGGAGGTGAAATCCTTATGGGTAGAGCTCTAAAGGGATGAAGCTAAGGGGAAAATAATACTGGGAGTATGCTATAGGCCCCCTAACCTGAGGGAGGAGGGGGAGATGGACCTCCTATCACAATTTGGTTTAGCAGCAAGGATGGGAAGTGTTATCATAATGGGGGATTTTAATGATCTAGACATAGACTAGGCGGAAGGAAACCGCACATTCGTCTAAGGCTCTGCAGTTCCTAAATGTCTTTCAGGGCAGTTTTATGGTTCAGCTGGTAGACGCACCAACTAGAAATAAAGCATTACTGGATCTACTGATTACCAACAATACAGACCTGATCACGGATGTGGAAATACGGAACAATTTAGGAAACAGCGATCGCAGGTCAATTGGCTTCAGTTTAAATCACAAAAATAGGAAACAGGGGAATACAAAGACACTGAATTTCAAAAGAGCCAAGTTCCCTAAACGACAAACCTTGCTAATAGGCATAAACTGAGATAAAATCTTAAGAACAAAGAACATGGAGGAGAGATGTGTTTGCTTTAAGAGCATATTAAATAAGGGCATTAGCCAAAGCATCCCATTGGGTAATAAATTTAAAAGAGCGAACAAAAGTCCTGGATGGCTTAACTCCAATGTAAAAATACATATAAAAGCAAAGGAGAAGACCTTCAAAAAATACAAGGTTTAGGGATCATCATCAGCATTCAGACTTTATAAAGAATGGAACAAGAAATGTAAGATAGAACAGGAAAGACATATAGCGGAGGAAAGCAAAAAAAATCCCAAGAAATTCTTTAAGTATATAAACAGTAAAAAAGGGAGGACAGGCCATATTGGCCCCATAAAGAATGAGGAAGGACATCTAGTTACAAAGGATGGAGAAATAGTGAAGGTATTGAATGTATTCTTCTCCTCAGTCTTCACGAGGGAATCAGGGGGCTTTAGTAACCAAAACTGCAGTGTTTATCCTCATGACACATCACAGGAAGCACCTGCATGGTTAACAGAGGACAGTAAAGGAAAATTAGACTTGGGAAACTTAACATTAATACATCACCGCGACCAGATGGCTTGCATCCAAGGGTACTTAGGGAACTTAGTCAAGAAATTACCAGACCATTATTCCTAATTTTTAATAACAGTCTACTGACTGGAATGATACCAGCTGATTGGAGAAAAGCCAATGTAGCACCAATATTTAAAAAGGACCCAAAATACATCCCTGGGAATTACAGACCAGTTAGCCTAACATCAATAGTATTCAAGCTCTTGGAGGGGATGATAAGGGACTATATACATGATTTTAGTAAGGAGAACGGTATCATTAGCAGTAATCAGCATGGATTAAGAAGAAATGTTCTTGCCAAACCAATCTATTAACTTCCTATAAGGCAGTGTTTCTCAATTCCAGCCCTCATGGCCCACTAACAGGTCATGTTTTCAGGATTTCCCTCAGATGAAACAGCTGGGGTAATTACTAAGGCAGTGAAACTGATCAAATCACCTGTGCAAAATAATGGAAAGCCTGAAAACATGACCTGTTAGTGGGCCATGAGGACTGGAATTGAGAAACACTGCTATAAGGAGATGAGTTGCCATCAGGATAAAGAAAGGCCCGTAGACGTGGTGTATCTGGATTTTGCAAAAGCATTTGACACAGTTGCCCATAAATGTTTACTGTACAAAGTAAGGTCCATTGGCATGGACCATAGGGCAAGTACATAGATTGAAAACTGGCTACAAGGCCGAGTTCAGAGAATGGTGATACATGGGGAGTATTGAAATGGTCAGGGGGTGGATAGTGGGGTCCCCTAGGGTTCTGGGCTTGGACTGGGGTCCCCTAGGGTTCTGGGCTTGGACCAATCCTATTAATTTGTTCATAAACAACCTGACGGATGGGGTAAACAGTTCAATCTCTGTATTTGCAACAATACTAAGCTAACCGTGGTCTGTGTTAGGCCAGTCCGGACCACAGTCACCACTTATCTCCTGATGTGCGGTCATCAACAGGCCACTGACCATTACTGGCCCGTGGCCCAGGGGTTGGGGACCCCTGCATTAGCCAGCTCTTGTTGGGACATGTGGGCTGGCAACCCCGACCCCCCAGGCAAATGCCCAATGTGCTCTATGGCCAGTCTGTGTCTGACCATCACATATCCTACATCTCAAAGGATCCAAAATATCCAAACTGGATGTACTGTACTTGCTTACCAACAAATGGTTGAACTATCAGCCAGCCCTTCTTTCGCACTAGTTGGGTTAGATGCTAAGCTTTGTGCTATCTCGTATTTTCAATCTATTTCAAGTTATAGGCTATTCTACAGTTATAAAACATGTATTCCCAATACACTCTACAACGCTCCTTTCTTCTGTCTCTGCCCGTCATTGCTTGCACCTTCCTTCATATGTCTCTCATTGAAGTCATTGAAGACCTCTTATCGGAATGGAGGACAGGTCTGGATTATGAGCTACAACTTCATGAAGGAAATTTTTATTTCCGTCGGGACAGATGATTTCAATATTTGCGCTCACTGAACATAAAAAGAACTATTTTCTATTCATATAGACTTGTAAAACAGACACCTTTGACTTCATCCTTTCAAGGGAAATTGGATAGGTTTTATGATCTACACTCAAGCTCAATATGTGGGACGCTGTAAATCAAATGGGGATTAAGCCTTAACTCTTGTCCTCAGCTGGGAAGGCAACTGGAAGCTTGACTTTTTTTGAAGTTTATGCCAAAGAGGGTATAAAGGGTAAACTTTCACCCTCTTACTGGTGACACAACAAAAGTTCCAGCCTCATTGGCCCCTAGCCCAATGAAATAGTAAACCCGAATGGGTGCAGCTAGAACAGAAACCTATCCAGGATACTGTGTATACATAAAAAGAACAAAGGAATGACTGACACTTTATCTGCTATTATTTTATTGCAGTCAATCAGATTTTTTAGTAAATTGTAATGTCATCTTTGAGACAATAAGTAGGGCAAAGCAACAGGTTAATTTGGATCAGGGGCGGACTGACCATTCGGGCACTGCCCGAGGACCCCATGCCACTAAGGGGCCCCATTAGGGTTGCCAGCCTCAATAAAACCAGGGACAGTATGTAAACATCTGTGTTTTTTTAAAAATCCCAAGATTATAGCTGCCCCGCCTCTCCAGTAACTTTTCAATGCGTGTATTCTGTGTGTGTATACTGTGTGTGTATACTGTATGTGTGTGTGTGTATACTGTGTGGCCCCATAATCTATTGCCTGGGGGCCGCATAATCTTCTATTGCCTGGGGGCCCCATAATATTCTATTGCCCGGGGGCCCATCATTTCCTATTGCCCGGGGGCCCCATGAGTTGTCAGTCCGCCCCTGATTCGGACCTTCCCAGCACCATCTACTGTACTTACCTGTTTTACCATACCCTAGGGAATGTAATAGCAGTGCCCAGAAAAAGTAATCTAGAGCCCAGGGCAAATATGGCAAACTGTGCCCCCCCCTGGATGTATGAGCATTATGTGACAGCAACCCCCCCCCCCCCCCCCAAAAAAAAAGAAAAATTGAGCACTAGTCTGCATGCTTACCATGCTTACACCCTAGGCCAGTGATGGCTAACCTTGGCACCCCAGATGTTTTGGAACTACATTTCCCATGATTCTCATGCACTCTGCAGTATAGTTGAGCATCATGGGAAATGTAGTTCCAAAACATCTGGGGTGCCAAGGTTCGCCACCACTGCCCTAGGCGTAGATTCACCCTCCCGCAGGACAAATTTTCTCCCCTGCTGAAATCTCCCCTTCCAGCACAAACCTTTAACCCCACAGCTCAAATCCCCTCTCTCCTGAAATCCCCCCAGCACAAATCTGCCCCCACCCCCCCAAAAAAATAGTTACTCCTTGCACAGATCCTCTACTCCTCAAATTTCCCCTCCAAGTACACATATCCCCCCACCCAGCAAAAATACCTCCCCATCCCCCTCCTAGCTCAAACCCCCCCCCCCTCATTCCCCTCCTAGCACAAATCCCCCCAATCATCCACACTAACAGAAATCCAAACCCCTCCCACAATCTTCTCATTGCCCCCCATTCTACATAATACTATAGTGCCCAGGGCAGCTGCCCCTCCTGTCCACCCCTTGTCCCAGCCTGAGTAATAGTATTTGAACATTATGAGCTGAGATTGTGAGCTGAGTTGTAGCTTACACAAGGCTCAGAACTTCCCCCTATTGTCAGCATGGGTTGGCCCAGCTCTGTTAGATCGAGTGAGTTACAGTGCCTTGAAAAAGTATTTATACCACTTGAAATTTTCCACATTTACATAAATTCATTTTATTGGGATTTTTTGTGATAGACCAACACAAAGTGGCCCATAATTGTGAAGTGGAAAGAAAATGATAAATAGTTTTCAATTTTTTTTTACAAATAAATATGTGAAAAGTGTGGGGGGCATTTGTATGGCGCTACATTGTCGATACATTGTAGAACCACCTTTTGGTGCAATTACAGCTGAAAGTCTTTTTGGGGATGTCTCTACCAGCTTTGCACATCTAGACAGTGAAATTTTGCCCATTCTTCTTTGCTAAATATCTCAAGCTCAGATTGGACGGAGAGTGTCTGAGAACAGCAATTTGCAACTCTTGCCACAGATTCTCAATTAGATTTAGGTCTGGACTTTGACTGGGCCATTCTAACACATGATTATGCTTTGATGTAAACCATTCCATTGTAGCTCTGGCTGTATGTTTAGAGTCGTTGTCCTGCTGCAAGGTGAACCTCCGCCCCAGTCTCAAGTCTTTTGCAGACTCTAACAGGTTTTCTTCTAAGATTGTCCTGTATTTGGCTCCATCCATCTTCCCTGTCCCTGCTGAAGAAAAGCATCCACAGCATGATGCTGCCACCACCATGTTTCACGGTGGGGATGGTGTGTTCGGGGTGATGTGCAGTGTTAGTTTTCCGCCACACATGGCGTTTTGCTTTTAGGCCGAAAAGTTTGTTTTTGGTCTTATCTGATCAGAGCACCTTCTTCCACATGTTTGCTGTGTCCCCCACATGGCTTCTCACAAACTACAAACAGGACTTCGTATGACTTTCTTTCACCATTGTCTTTCTTCTTGTCACTCTTCCATAAAGGGCAGATTTGTGGAGAGACGACTAATAGTTGTCCTGTGGACAGATTCTCCCCCCTGAGCTGTGGATCTCTGCAGCTCCTCCAGAGTTACCATGGACCTTTTGGCTCTTCTCTGATGAATGCTCTCCTTGCCCGGCCGGTCATTTTAGGTGGACGGCCATGTCTTGGTAGCTTTGCAGTTGTGCCATACTCTTTCCATTTTCGGATGATGGATTGAACAGAGCTCCGTGAGATGTTCAAAGCTTGGGATATTTTTTTATAGTCTAACCCTGCTTTATACTTCTCCATAACTTTATCCCTGACCTGTCTGGTGTGTTCCTTGGTCTTCATGGTGCTGTTTGTTCACTAAGTTTCTCTAACAAACCTCTGAGGGCTTCACAGAACAGTTGCATTTATACTGAGATTAAATTACACACAGGTGGACTCTATTTACTAATGACTTCTGAAGACAATTGGTTTCACTAGATTTTAGTTAAGGGTATCAGAGTAAAGGGGCTGAATACAAATGCACGCCACACTTTTCACATATTTATTTGTATAATTTATCATTTTCCTTCCACTTCACAATTATGAGCCACTTTGTGTTGGTCTATCACATAAAATCCCAATAAAATACATTTACATTTTTGGTTGTAACATGACAGAATGTGGAAAATTTCAAGGGGTATGAATACATTCTCAAGGAACTGTACATGCTTTTTCATGCACAGAAGTATTCGGTATGTCCTTTGACTCCCAGCACTGTTGGGGCAGTGTATTGGGGCATTGAAGGAAAGGTAAATATATGCTCAGGGTGTGTGGAGGATTAAAGCAAACATGTTGCTTTGTCTTATATGGGCACATCACAGGTTTGCTTTAAAGTCAGGCCCTAAGAAAACATGATATGCTAACATTTCAGTTGAAGGCCAGGTGGCACTAGCATGTGTGATGATTTTCAAATGATAACTTGAGTTCCTATGGAATCTCTGGATTGTTGGTTGGGGCCTGACCTCAGCAATATTCTGTTCCACCTCCTGGTACTAAGTTAGAATTCTGCCTTTTAACAGACAGCTCCCAGTTTGGAGACAGCTCCCAGAGTGGGAGACAGAAGGTCTCCCCCAGTGGTCAGATGTTCCCCATCCAGGAGGTCTTACCCAGGGGTCAGAGGAGCCCTATCCAGGAGTCTAGAGACAGGAGGTCTCACCCAGGGGTCAGAGGAGCCCTATCCAGGAGTCTAGAGACAGGAGGTCTCACCCAGGGGTCAGAGGAGCCCTATCCAGGAGTCTAGAGACAGGAGGTCTCACCCAGGGGTCAGAAGTGCCCCAGCCAGGAGACAGGAGGTCTCATTCCAGGAGTCAGGTGGGCTCCTATCAAGGTATCAAGAGAACCCCTATCCAGGGGCCAGGATTGGGCCGTGCAGCAGGGTGCTGTGACTAAAGGCTAAGAGAGCCAAGTGAACCAGTAGAGCTGGACAACAGCCTGAGGGACTGGTAAGAAGAGTAGTGGTGCTGCCAACAAGGGAGCTGGGTGGTTCAGTATTTTTTGAGTATTTCTTCCACCTCATTTTTTTCAAAATGAGATGGAAGAAGGCGTTTGCGGGCAACTGATGTCTAAGTGAACTTTCTGTTTTATTTAATAAAAGTGGTCTGCCATGCCCTAAAATACAGTTTGATTTGGCACAACTCATGAGTATGTTCTCCCCAATGCCACAGAGGACTACCTCAGGTACTGCACTCCAGCATTATCATTATACTCGAGTATAAGCCGAGATTTTCAGCCTCTTTTTTGAGGCTGAAAGTGCCCCCTCGGCTTATACTCGAGTCACCGCTGTCTGACTGCTCGATCAGCGTATCGAGCAGACAGACAGCGGACATTCTAAAATTCAAAAGCCGCGCCTCCGCCTTCGCCTGTGATAGGCGGAACACTGAATTTCCCAGCAGTCAGTGTTCCGCCTATCACGGACATCCGCTCATCCTCGTACTACGGACGAGGATGAGACGATGTCCGTGATAGGCGGAACACAGGCTGCTGGGAAATTCAGTGTTCCGCCTATCACAGGCGAAGGCGGAGGCGCGGCTTTTGAATTTTAGAATGGCCGCCGAGAAGAGCGGCGATCCTGGAAGGACGGAGGAGGCTCGGGACGACGGCTCGGGACGGCGGCTCGGGACGGCGGCTCGGGACGGCGGCTCGGGACGGAGGCTCGGGACGGAGGCTCGGGACACAGGCTCGGGACACAGGCTCGGGACACAGGTAGGCTGGACACACACACAAGGCTGCACGGACACACACACACAGGGATGGATGGATGGACACACACACACAGGGATGGATGGATGGATGGACACACACACAGGGATGGATGGATGGATGGACACACACACAGGGATGGATGGATGGATGGACACACACACAGGGATGGATGGATGGATGGATGGATGGATGGACACACACACAGGGATGGATGGATGGACACACACACAGGGATGGATGGATGGACGGACACACACACAGGGATGGACGGACACACACACAGGGATGGACGGACACACAGGGATGGACAGCCATGTCTCACCCTCGGCTTATACACGAGTCAATAAATTTTCCAGTTTTTTGGGGGTAAATTGGGGGCCTCGGCTTATATTCGGGTCGGCCTATACTCGAGTATATACGGTAACTTACCCAGTTTTTATGACCTCAAAAGTTCACCTTAAAGTGGCTGTAACCCCATTCAAGAAATTTGACCTGGGCACATATATCCGTAGTGTTTACTTATCTCTCTCCAGAGCTCTGAGTCCCGAGTCTTTCTGCTGCTTTGTTCCTCTGTTATCAGCATAAGAACTTCGAACAAGTTCTCTTACACAGGAGATAAAAGAGATAAATATTCACACTACAGCTCTGCGAGTTTCTTCGTTCCTCTGCCTATGTGGAGTGGGGGTGTGTGCCTTTCCTCTAATCATCTCAGACACAGTGTGTGCCACAGCGCATGCCCAGACTCCACACCCACTGCTGAATGAGGAAACAAAATTTGTAACACGATATGCATTTTCTAAAGAGTGTAGAAAGCTGAAGACAGCAGATATACGGTACATGTAAAACTCATGTAGGGAGATTTCGTTCATCTCTATGTATCATCTGAGGCTGTTCACTTCACTGGGTATATGTGAGGGTTTACATCCACTTTTAGGCAAAAATGCTCCAGAAAAGCCTTCCAGCCAATCCTAGTATAGACTGTGAAACTTCTGTCTTTGGAGAGCAAAAAGTTCTCTTAACCTTAACCAAAGGCAATAAGTAGGGATGAGCCGAACACCCCCGGTTTGCAGCAGAACATGTGAACAGGCAAAATATTTGGCGAACACCGTTAAAGTCTATGGGACACGAACGTGAAAAATAAAAAGTGCTAATTTTAAAGGCTTATATGCAAGTTATTGCCATAAAAAAGTGTTTGGGGACCCAGGTCCTGCCCCAGGGGACATATATCAATGCAAAAAAAAGTTTTAAAAAACAGATGTTTTTTCGAGAGCAGTGATTTTAAAAATGCTTGAAGTGAAACAATAAAAATGAACTATTCCTTTATATATCTTGCCTGGGGGTGTCCTTATTATGCCTGTAAAGTAGTGCATCTTTCCCATGTTTATAACAGTACCACAGCAAAATGACATTTCTAGGAAAGAATGTCATTTAAAACTGCTTGCAGCTGTAATGTATTGTCAGATCCCGACAATATAGATAAAAATACCAAAAATACAAAAAAAATGGCGCGGATGCCCCCCCCCCCCCCAAATCCATACCAGGCCCTTCAGGTCCGGTATGGATATTAAGGGAATCCCACACCAATTTTTTTTTTAAATGGCATGGGGGTCCCCCAGGCCCCCAGGCACTATATACTCTGAACAGCAGTATATATATGATAAGGCCTGCCCTATATACTCTTAGGTATTTGTGGTACCAGAACACTGTAACTCCTCACAGTTACTCTTGTTGGGGGCAGGAACAGCCCTGCTGTGAAATATTATATCAAAAATTGAAATTACATGGCCCTGATAGTCAGCAGAGGCAGTCTTCAAGGGATCCCAGATGCATAGCAAATTCAATCAGTTACATCATGATAAGGTGCTTGACAGCTGCTGACCCAAGACTGATTAACTTTTATTATTGTGAGCCTATCTACAGAGTCTGTGGACAGGCACACTGGTTGATCCATTACAAACCCTTCGGTAACACTGAATGTGCGTTCAGAAAGCACACTGGATGCAGGACAGGCCAGTAGCTCAATTGCATATTGAGCAAGTTCTGGACAGTGGTCCATCCTCAAGACCCAGTAACCCAGTGGATGCTCCATTGGAACGGTTTCCAAGTCTGCTCTTGCCACTAAATATTCCTACACCATAGAATGCAGACGCTGGCAATGGTTGCTTGAACCGATCAGACCTCGGCGCTGAGGACTGAAAAATAGTTTAAAGGCATCGGTCAGCTGGCCACCTTCTCCACTGTTCTTCCTCTGACTGAACAAAGCCTCAGCAACACGTTGTCCAGCACCAGGAAATAGTAACCTCCTAGGGTCTGGAAATGCATTACACAAACCTGGTCAAGCATGTGGTGCCCAAGTGGCTGCTGTTCTGGCCACTCTTGATCCGCTTCAGACATAGGTTGCAATAGGGTGGCTGCCCTTAAGCTTCCCCCTAGAGGACATCCTGCCTCGTGGGAGTTGTGCCTCCTCCTCCTCACTTTCCACCTCTCTCCGGCACCCAAGTACAGTCAGTGACCTCATCATCCCCTTCCTCCTCGTCACTGGAGAAAACTTGGCGGTATGCTGCAGTTGGGGGAAAATGACTGCCAGTTTGTTGTCCTTCCGTGGCACCCCCTCTCTCTAGGCTCACGTTACTTCCTTCCTCAACCCGAGAACCAACATCAGAGCCTTCAAATCACTGCGCATCCTCCAGCAGCATGTACCGGACACTGTGGTCGAATAATTTTGGGGACTCTTCTGCGCATGATGGTGGGGCTATGGAAAGCGTGATTGTGGACAAGGAGCTGGTGGAATAGGCCACTTTGGCAGCTGCGTTGCAAGGCAAACTACTCTGAGCCGGGGTGACAGAGGATGAGGAAGATGAGGACGGGTACGTTATCCACTCCACAAACTCTTTTGCATGTTGTGGTTCAATAACATGGCCAGCAGCAGAAAAAAAGAACAAGCGTGCCCCACGGCCACCTGCAGAGGACGACCACTACTGTTTACTGTAGACACAGAGGCTGCTTGCCCTCTTTTAGTGGCCTGTGAGCGTCTGCCTCTCCTTGGTGGAATCTGGAAAATATGTATTTTTTATTTTGCAACACCACACTACACTGTATTATATACTGTGTACACCGCCTGAAGTGTATTAGAAACTATACACCACTGAATGCACTGTATATATGGGCTACACTGAATGCAGAATATGTATATATACTAGACTGTGTATATATATATATATATATATATATATATATATATATATATATATATATATATACACATACACATTAATACACCACCTGAAGTGTATTAGAAACTGTATGCACTGTATTAGATACTGTGTACACCACGTGGCGTGTATTAGAAACTGTATACACTGTATTAGATACTGTGTACACCACCAGAATAGTAGAAACTGTACACACTGTATTAGATACTCTGTACACCATCTGTATTAGAAACTGTACTATGGCTGCACTGTATTCTGTACTGCGTACACCACCAGAAGTGTAGTAGAAACTATACACACTGTATTAGATACTGTGTACACCACCTGCACCGTATTAGAAACTGTACTACGGCTGCACTGTGTATTGTATACAGTGTACAACACCAGATGTGTAGTAGAAACTGTACACACTGTATTAGATACTTTGTGCACTGCCTGAAGTGTATTAGAAACAGCACACTCTGCCTTTGGCCAATTATGGCTTTCTCAGCAGAGCGCGCTGTTATTGGACAAAGCGTGGAGGTCAGGTCCATGCTTTGGCCAATCATCATACAGCAATGCATTGCAATCTTGCAGTGCCTTATGGGGCGTTCTGCAGCGCTCGAATTTCCTGCGCTTGCCCTATAATGTTCGCACCCGAACTTATGTTCGACCCGAACAGCGAGCTCATCCCTAGCAATAAGCAAACAGATCCCAAACTAAACATACCCAAACACAGAAGAAAAATAATCAATGAGTATTCATTAGTATTTGGATGATTATGCCATCACTGGTCTAGGGCTATAACACACATTAGAAATCTATTTGTAATGGCATTCTAGACTGCCAAAATAATGAGATTTGGCAAGTTTTCTATAAATAAATAACAATGGAAGTAAGGAAGTAAGGCCACCTAATTAGTAAATAGAGTCCACCTGGGTGTAATTTAATCTCAGTATAAATACAGCTGTTCTGTGAAGCCCCCAGAAGTTTGTTAGAAAACCTTAGTGAACAAACAGCACCATGAAGGCCAAGGAACACACCAGACAGGTCAGGGATAAAATTGTGGAGAAGTTTAAAGCAGGGTTAGGTATACCAATATCCCAAGCTTGGAACATCTCACGAAGCACTGTTCAATCAAGCATCCGAAACGGCAAAGCTACCAAGACATGGCCGTCCACCTAAAGTGAGAGGCCAGGCAAGGAGAGCATTAATCAGAGAAGCAGCCAAGAGGACCATAGTAACTCTGGAGGAGCTACAGAGATCCACAGCTCAGGTGTGAAAATCTGTCCACAGGACAACTATTTGTTGTGCACTCCACAAATCTGGCCTTTAGGGAAGAGTGGCAAGAAGAAAGACATTGTTGAAGGAAAGCCATAAGAAGTATGTTTGCAGTTTGCGAGAAGCCATATGCGGGACACAGCAAGCATGTGGAAGAAGGTGCTCTGGTCAGATAGCAAAACGCCACTGCACATCACCCTGAACACACCATCCCCACCGTGAAACATGGTGGTGGCAGCATCATGTTGTGGGGATGCTTTTCTTCAGCAGGGAAGCTGGTCAGAGTTGATGGGAAGATGGATGGAGCCAAATACAGGACAATCTTAGAAGAAAACCTGTTAGAGTCTGCAAAAGACTTGAGACTGGGGCGGAGGTTCACCTTCCAGTAGGACAACAACTCTAAACATACAGCCAGAGCTACAATGGAATGGTTTAGATAAAGGCATGTTCATGTTCATGTTAGAATGACCCAGTCAAAGTCCAGACCTAAATCCAATTGAGAATCTGTGGCAAGACTTGAAAACTGCTGTCCACAGACGCTCTCCACCCAACCTAACAGAGCTTGAGCTATTTTGCAAAGAAAAATGGTCAACAATGTCACTCTTTATATATGTGCAACGCTGGTAGAGACATCCCCAAAAAGACTTGCAGCTGTAATTGCAGTGAAAGGTAGTTCTACAAAGTATTGACTCAGGGGGGTTGAATACAAATGCACGCCACACTTTTTTACATATTTATTTGTAAAAAAAATTGAAAAACCATTTAGCATGTTCCTTCCACTTCACAATGATGTGCCACTTTGTGATGGTCTATCACATAAAATCCCCCACAAAAAAACATTTTTGGTTGTAACATGACAAAATGTGGAAAATTGCAAGAGGTATGAATACTTTTTCAAGGTACTGTAGCCTTTTTGATCGGACTTGGCAGATTGGATTTTCTGTAAATAAATTACAAAGAAATGTGCTAATGTTCTGTTAACACCCTTGCTGCTTAATGGGCCATTTTGAATTTTGACATTTGAGTTGGTTCTCTCCGAGATGTACCTATTTAAGGCAAATGTGCGAACATAGCCATTTTGAGCAGATCTGGCGGGTTTTCAGTAAATAAATAACAAAAATTTAAGCAAATGCTCTTTAAACCTCCTTGCTGCTTACTGCATCAACTCCAAGGTGGAGCCATTTTGGATCTTGACACTTGGATCAGTTCTCCAAGATGTTCCATGTTTATGGCAATGTATGGACAAGCCTGTCTATGAATGTATCCTCTTTGAGCAGATCTGGCAGGTTTTATTTAAACAAATAACACAAAATGATGTTAATATTCTTGCTGCTTAATGTGCCAGCTCCAAGGTGGAGCCACTTTGGATCTTGACACTTGGATCGGTTCTCCAAGATGTTCCATATTTATGGCAACGTATGGACAGCCTGTCTATAAATGTATCCTATTTGAGCAGATCTGGCAGGTTTTATTTAAACAAATAACAAAAAATTATGTTAATATTCTTGCTGCTTAAAGAGGAAGTAAACCCACATGAGTTTACTTCCTCTTTCATTCCCTGCAAAGGCAAAGCATAATGGACTACTATGCATTGCATAGTAGTCCATTATGTGTCACTTACCTGACACAGGAGCCAGCAAAGTCGCCGCTGTCCCCTGTAGTCCGCCACATCCATCTTGTTGGTGGGGTCTCGCAGCTCCGCCGCTGTCATTCAGGGAAGCCGCGATGACGTCACTCCTGCGCATGCACATGGGAGCCGACACGCGCGGCAGCTCCGTCGCTGAGAATGCCGCGCTCAGTGCGCCTGCGCGCCGCTGTCTACGGCGCATGCGCCGTAGACAGCGGTGCCCGTTTTCGGGCAAATATCTCCTAAACCATATAGGTTTAGGAGATATTGCTTGGACCTACAGGTAAGCCTTAATCTAGGCTTACCTGTAGGTCAAAGTGGTTTGTAAGGGTTTACAGCCACTTTAATGTGCCAGCTCCAAGGTAGAGCCATTTAGGATCTTGACACTTGGATCAGTTCGCCAAGATGTTCCATGTTTATGGCAATGTATGGACAAGCCTGTCTTTGAATGTATCCTCTTTGAGCAGATCTGGCACGTTTTATTTAAACAAATAACAAAAAATTATGTTAATATTCTTGCTGCTTAATGTGCCAGCTCCAAGGTGGAGCCACTTTGGATCTTGACACTTGGATCGGTTTTCCAAGATGTTCCATATTTATGGCAACATATGGACAAGCCTGTCTATGAATGTATCCTCTTTGAGCAGATCTGGCACGTTTTATTTAAACAAATAACAAAAAATGGTGTTAATATTCTTGTTGCTTAATGTGCCAGCTCCAAGGTGGAGCCATTTTGGAAATTGACACTTGGATCAGTTCTCCAAGATGTTCCATGTTTATGGCAATGTATGGACAAGCCTGTCTATGAATGTATCCTCTTTGAGCAGATCTGGCAGGTTTTATTTAAACAAATAACAAAAAATGATGTTAATATTCTTTCTGCTTAATGTGCCAGCTCCAAGGTGGAGCCATTTTGGATCTTGACACTTGGATCGGTTCTCCAAGATGTTCCATATTTATGGCAACGTATGGACAAGCCTGTCTATGAATGTATCCTCTTTGAGCAGATCTGGCAGGTTTTATTTAAACAAATAACAAAAAAATATCCTAATATTTTTGCTGCTTAATGTGCCAGCTCCAAGGTGGAGCCATTTTGGATCTTGACACTTGGATCGGTGCTCCAAGATGTTCCATGTTTATGGCAATGTATGGACAAGCCTGTCTATTAATGTATCCTCTTTGAGCAGATCTGGCAGGTTTTTATTTAAATAAATAACAAAAAAATGATGTTAACATTCTTGCTGCTTAATGTGCCAGCTCCAAGGTGGAGCCATTTTGGATCTTGACACTTGGATCGGTTCTCCAAAATGTTCCATGTTTATGGCAATGTATGGACAAGCCTGTCTATGAATGTATCCTCTTTGAGCAGATCTGGCAGGTTTTATTTAAACAAATAACAAAAAAATATCCTAATATTCTTGCTGCTTAATGTGCCAGCTCCAAGGTGGAGCCATTTTGGATCTTGACACTTGGATCGGTGCTCCAAGATGTTCCATGTTTATGGCAATGTATGGACAAGCCTGTCTATTAATGTATCCTCTTTGAGCAGATCTGGCATGTTTTTATTTAAATAAATAACAAAAAAATGATGTTAACATTCTTGCTGCTTAATGTGCCAGCTCCAAGGTGGAGCCATTTTGGATCTTGACACTTGGATCGGTTCTCCAAAATGTTCCATGTTTAGGGCAATGTATGGACAAGCCTGTCTATGAATGTATCCTCTTTGAGCAGATCTGGCAGGTTTTTATTTAAATAAATAACACAAAATGATGTTAACATTCTTGCTGCTTAATGTGCCAGCTCCAAGGTGGAGCCATTTTGGATCTTGACACTTGGATCGGTTCTCCGAGACAGTTCTCTGTTTATGGTAATGTATGGACAAGCCTGTCTATGAACGTAGCCTCTTTGCGTGATGTCTGCTTGGTGCAAAGGCCTCTTCGTCAGACATCAACACCTCCTGTCTACTCCTCCTTGAATCGCAGAGTTAATTAGGGAATAAAACCTACATTAATGAGTTGAAATGTTCATTACAGGGTTGACAATTCCATTTTCACCATCGCTATTGATCACTAAAACAGAGGCCACTTTTTCACAGCCTGTGTCTGATATGTTTACAGATATGTCCACCTTGACTGATATGCAAGCAGTGCAATCTTCACAGCCTTATAAATAGTCTAGATCTCAATTTGCTGATCACATGGAAATTATACCTTCCTCTGGCACTGACTCCTATATTGAAATGTCATGTCCTGTACAGATACAAATCTTCATGTTTTATACAGATTTTCTGTTGTAGATATTTAAAACCCTGGTCTCATTTATTGTTAAAGCTGAACTCCAGGCAACCAGCTAAATGCAGAGAACGTATACAGTATGCAAGCTGTTTTTATCTGCAAAAAGGAGTTGTCTATCCCGTCCTTTGATTTACACAGCTCTACTACACAGCATATATTTCTCTGGCATAGCAGGAGACCTGATGTTTCTTTGCAACAGTTTCACTTTCACTTACATTACGGGTCTCCTCCCCATCCCTAGCCTGTGACTGGGCAGGGAAAGGAGCAGAAATAGGCTGATGAGCTCATCCCTCTGTCACTCTGCTGAGGGCAGCACAGTGGTGTAGTGGGTAGCACTTTCACCTAGCAGCAATAGGGTTGCTGGTTCAAATCCCAACCACGACACCATCTGTCCTGAGTTTGCATGTTCTCCCTGTGCCTGCATGGGTTTCCTCCCACACTCCAAAGACATGCTGGTAGGTTAATTAGACCCTGTCCAAAAAATTGGCCATAATATGTGTATGTCAATGTTGTAAGTTGTCGGGACTCTACAGGTTACAGGACCGCATAAATAGCTGCAGATGGACACCGGTGGCAAGAAAAGCACCCTGAGGCAATTCAGTTCGTATAGGTAGCACTATATAAGTCATTCATTCTGCTACCCTGTTTCCCTGAAAATAAGACCTAGCGTGATGGCTGCAATATAAGCCCTAACCCCCCCCCCCCCCCAATAAGCCCTACCCTGTTTCCCCAAAAATCAGCCCTACCCTGGAAATAAGACCTACTAGGGCTTATTTGGGGGTAGGGCTTATATTGCAGCCATCACGCTAGGTCTTATTTTCGGGGAAACATCTTTTTCTGCTAGCATGTTCCTTGCACTGCAGCACAGATGATTGGCTCTTTGTCCTGCTCCTCCCGCCGACTCTCAGAGCTCTGCTGTACATATGTAGCTCCCTGCCCTAGGTCAGATAAATTTAGTTTTGACTCTGCTGTACTCAGTTGAGCAGGAATTATTTTTTTAGGTTTGGTCAGGTCTATCCCTAAACCTGGGGGTTGGCTGCTCCTCAACAGAGAGTCAGGTTTTAGTGGGGGTAGAAGGGTGAGGGAGGAGGGTACTGTTGGGAGAGGGGTGGTCTTGGGTAACTTATGTGGGGGGGGGGGTTTCTGGGTGTGTTGTGTGGAGGAGGAGGGGGGTCGGAGGTGACCTGTGTGATGTTGGGGACTTCACACGGGTATTTATTGGACATAATATAACAATATTGTATGAACGTGGCACAGGGAAACCCACAAACCACTCGGGGGTGGGTTTCCCTGTGCCACAATGATACAATATTTATATATTTTGTCCAATAAATATATATTTTTTTTGAATTTGTAGCCTTTGTAGCTGAACTTTTCCTTGTGCGTTTTTTTGTAAGGGGGATCACCACTCCAGGTGGAAATGTGGATATAGAACTTTCCTCAGAACTGGAACACCAGGTGCCAGCTAAGCATATAGCAACATGAGGCAAAAAGGACATTCTGGACAGCCGTACTCCAGAGTATAGCCTTTATTTGTAAAAAGTCCAACAGATACAAGCCACTGCAAAAAATGGGACAAACTAACTGACGCGTTTCACACGTAAAAGTGCTTAGTCATAGCTAATGGGACATCAGCTTGTTTGTCCCATTTTTTGCTGTGGCTTGTATCTGTTGGACTTTTTACAAATAAGGGCTATACTCCGGAGTGCGGCTGTCTAGAACTTCCTTTTTGCCTCATGTGGTTTTTTGTAGGGTTGACTGCTCCTGCCTCCTTTGGAAGAAGCTTCCAGAAATAGAGCAGGAGAATGAATCTTCGGGCTATGAATATCTTATCTGACCTCAGCCAATCCATAGGAGGGTGGCTGGGTGAAGGTGTGGAGGTGTGGGAAGGTGTGGCTGGGAGACATTAAATGTTTTTGAAGACCTGTTCAGAGGTCTCTTCTCCTGGGGCCTCTGCCCCTGGGAGGCAACCTGTGTCACTGAAGATCTGTTGCTGTCAGGCCTCAGCATGTGCTTGGCTGAGTAGGCTACACATGATTGGAGTATGTCCGATCAGAGCATTTTGTCGGAAAAATTTATGGACAAGTTGGAAAACTTGGTCTGTCAGATACTCCGATGGAAACAGTCCAATGGAGACCACACACAGTCGGATTATCCAACAAAACGTTCCGATAGGACACATTCCGTCAGAATCTCCGACTGTGTGTACAAGGGCTTAGAATGGCCCAGTCACAGTCCAGACCTAAATCACATTGAGAATCTGTGGCAAGACTTCAAAATTGCTGTCCACAGATGCTCTCCAATCTGACAGAGCTTGAGATATTTTGCAAAGAAGAATGGTCAAAAATGTCCCTCTCTAAATGTGCAAAGCTGGTAGAGACACCCCCAAAAAGACTTGCAGCTGTAATTGCAGTGAAAGGCGGTTCTACAAAGTATTGACTCCGGGGGGCGCTATACAAATGCACCCCATACTTTTCACATATTTGTTTGTAAAAAAAATTTGAAAACTATTTATAATTTTCCTTCCACTTCACAATTAGGTGTCACTTTGTGTTGGTCTATCACAGTGATGGCGAACCTTGGCACCCCAGATGTTTTGGAACTACATTTCCCATGGTGCTCATGCACTCTGCAGTGTAGTGGAGCATCATGGGAAATGTAGTTCCAAAACATCTGGGGTGCCAAGGTTCGCCATCACTGGTCTATCACATAAAATCCCAATAAAATACATGTACGTTTTTGGTTGTAACATGACAAAATGGGTATGAATACTTTTTCAAGGCACTGTATATGTTTCGAATAGTCTTTTTTTTTGTTTCGAAATCAATTAAATAAGCTTTTGCTGAACTTGGGAACTTAATTTTTTTTTTTTTTTTTTTTTTGCTCAATTTTTGTAGCAGAAATTTATTTTTTTATTTTTTTTATCTTCATTCATGTGGTTGAACTTAATTTCCAGATAGAATTCCTTGTAGGCATAAAAATGAGGCCAAAAATATGTGGGAAATCTCCTACGATGTGATTACATTTTCCAGGGAAAAAAAAAAAATGATTACACTCAATTCCTGACCTACATTTCCCAGTTCTGTTGCCGCGTTTGTCCTTTTTTCGAAAAAATAACCAATATGTTTGTATCGCTGATGGGAAACAAGCTTGACTCTGGAAAGATTTACCTTAATATTCTTCTAACCTCTCGGAGGGTAGCGCGCCGCGAGAGACGTTACGTTAAGGGTCTCGAGCTGGACTGCAGCTCGTCACGTATGATATCAGCCACGCAAATGTGACATGATGCCCACAGACCATTGAGGATAATTCAATGTGCCATTTTGTTCCATGGCTCGAGAGAGCCCATAAACAGAGATGTCACCAAGGAGAAAGGATTCACAGATACAGTCTAACAGATTAGTGAAAGACTTCAAAGCAGTCATCAGGTCTTAACACAAGTGTTAATTAGGACATCACATCTTCTGAAGGTAAAATATAATGGTCAATTTTTTATTTTATTTTTTTAAGCTAATAAAATAATCTCTTATAGTTCTGTTTTTTATCATATGTATAATGTTTTTTCGTTTAGTTAAAAAAAAAAAAAAAAAAATTATTATTTATTTAAATATTATTTTTTTTTTTTATAAATACAAAGTATGACGCAAGCATTTGTGAGTTTTTAACACAATTTACACAGTAGTTACATTATCCATGAGAGATCTATAATCACATATAATGAATCAGGTATCATATTTGATAAAGAACATAAAATATACATAAAATGAAATTGATAACAATAAAATAAATGAATGTGATTAAAATAAATTATTAAAATTGTGCCAATACTTAAAAATTAATCTCCTCATACGCTCAGACCAACAAAAAAACGAACTGCCTTCTGCCTCATAAGCTATAAATGGGTTAACCACTTGCCCACTGGGCACTTCCATCCCCTTCCTGCACAGGCCAATTTTCGGCTTTCAGCGCTGGCACACTTTGAAGGACAATTGCGCGGTCCTGGCAACAATGCACCCATATGAGATTGTTATAATTTTTGTCACACAAATAGAGCTTTGTTTTGGTGGCATTTAATCACCACTGGGGTTTTTTTTTTTTTTTTTTTTTTTTTTTTTATTTGCTAAACAAACGAAAAAAGACTGAAAATTTAAACAAAAAAAATAAATAAAAAAAAAAACAATTTTTTTTATTTTTATAGTTTGATATAAGATTTTGCAAACAGGTAATTTTTGTCCTTCACTGATGTGCGCTGATGAGGCGGCACTGATGGGCACTGATGGGCGGCACTGATGAGGCAGCACTAATGAGGCTGCACTGATAGGCGGCACTGATGAGGCAGCACTAATGAGGCTGCACTGATAGGCGGCACTGATGAGGCAGCACTAATGAGGCTGCACTGATAGGCGGCACTGATGGGTACCGATAGGCTGCACTGATGAGGTAGCACTAATGAGGCTGCACTGATAGGCAGCACTGATGGGTACCGATAGGCTGCACTGATAGGCGGCACTGATGAGGCAGCATTAATGAGGCTGCACTGATAGGCGGCACTGATGGGTACCGATAGGCTGCACTGATAGGCAGCACTGATGAGGCAGCACTAATGAGGCTGCACTGATAGGCGGCACTGATGGGTACCGATAGGTGGCACTGATAGGCAGCCCTGATGAGGCAGCACTAATGAGGCTGCACTGATAGGCAGCACTGATGGGTACCGATAGGCTGCACTGATAGGCGGCACTGATGAGGCAGCATTAATGAGGCTGCACTGATAGGCGGCACTGATGGGTACCGATAGGCTGCACTGATAGGCAGCACTGATGAGGCAGCACTAATGAGGCTGCACTGATAGGCGGCACTAAAGGGGACCGATAGGCTGCACTGATAGGCAGCACTGATGAGGCAGCACTAATGAGGCAGCACTGATAGGCGGCACTGATGGGTACTGATAGGCGGCACTGACAGGTGACACTGATGAGGAGGCACTGATGAGCTTGAGGAAAGAAAAGCTGATAACTGACTTGCGTTTACATCCTGTAATCAGCTGTCATTGGACACGTGGTAAAGGGGTGCTGTGATTGGATTTACCCGGTCCGAAGGAACCAGCATTCACAGAGCACACCTCCTGTGCACCACAGGGCATGTAGGCAGCACAATCATGGGAGGACATCCATGGACGCCCTCCCGGGAAACTAAGCCCATGCTGTAGCCATCTTTTGGCTATAGCACGGGCAGGAAGTGGTTAAACAATACAGTTTAAATTATCTTCATATTGTGTTTAAAAATTAAGGGGCCCAAAGAGCTTTTAAATGTTTCCTGTATTATATGATGTAGGTAAGCTCTTTGCTTGCTTCTATCTGGCAATTGGGGCATTATTCCCCCGCATACATCCTGCCATGACGCATCCTCCGAGACTGTGACATCATAAGGGGGCGGGGACACCATGTGACATCAACATCGCAAGGAAGAAGAGAAGAAGAGAAGAAGGCGACAGTGACAGAAGACCAGGCCAACGCTAGTAAAAGAGCTATAAGAAGATATCGGAGGCCTGGCAGAAGAACCAAAGAGGGGGACAGGACCCCCGAAGAGTGAGACAAGACCCTCGAAGTCGGAAGAAGACCCCCGCGTGGTGGCGGCGACAAAGAAGAAAGCCGGGTTCCTCCGCTAGTAAAAGAGCTAGTAGCCCAGCGAGAAGACTCCCCCAAGACAGAAGACCACCGGAGCTGTCTAATAAATTATTTTAAAAACTTGTGTTGTGTTTTTTTATTTACACTTTTTTCACCAGGTGAATGGGTAGTGGTACATTATTAAAGTGTGCTCCCAGATTCCGATAAGCCCCCCGCCTGCAAACCCCGGCAACCAAGGGCCAGGGTTGTCGGGAAGAGGTCCTTGTCCTCATCAACATGGGGACAAGGTGCTTTGGGGTGGGGGGGCCGCAGGGCCCCCTTCCCCATAGCACCTCCCATGTTGAGGGCACGTGGCCTGGTACGGCTCAGGAGGGGGGGCGTTCGCTCCTCCCCGCCCCCTTTCCTAACTGGCCAGGCTACGTGCTCAGATAAGGGTCTGATATGGACTTTGGGGGGACCCCACACCGTTTTTTCAGCATAGGGCTTCCCCTTTAAGTCCATACCAGGTGACGGGGCCAGCGACATGTCAATCTCGCCGATGGAGGCGGCGACATTGACTTCCTT
Source organism: Lithobates pipiens (assembly GCF_037356315.1). NCBI lineage: Eukaryota > Metazoa > Chordata > Amphibia > Anura > Ranidae > Lithobates > Lithobates pipiens. The sequence continues at coordinate 13,557,620 of NW_027507686.1, read as the reverse complement.
CGCTAGTTCCGTCTACCTGGAGCCGCGTTCAAAATGAATGGTCTTTTCTCCGCGTGTGGGCAAGTCCGTTCATTTCAAAAGTCTGGCGGACTAGCGCACAGGCGGGCGGATTGTCTGCTGGACTGCTGAGTCCGGCAGACAAGTTTGAGTCAAAACTTTGTGGGAAGAAATAGTCCGCCGGAGCCCACAGACTGGCGGATTGTCCGACGGACTCTGGTCCTCCGGACCAAGTCCGCCGGATAGTCCGATCGTGTGTACGCGGCATTAGACGACCTCTCTCTGGGCAACAACCCATTGATGGAAGCCATAAAAAAACCTGACCCTAAGAAACTCATCTCACAATTCTATACTATGCTATCACTTCCTCCAATGACTGTGGCGGCTTATGCACTGAAGACTAGATGGGAGGGGGAGATAGGCCCCATAGAAGATGAGGAGTGGAGCGATGCCCTAGACCAGGGATGTGCAATTAGTGGACCTCCAGCTGTTGCTAAACTACAAGTCCCATCATGCCTCTGCCTCTGGCTGTCATGCTTGTGGCTCTAAGAGTCTTGCTATGCCTCATGGGAATTGTAGTTCTGCAACAGCTGGAGGTCCAGTAATTGCATATCCCTGCCCTAGACACATATAAAATGGTATCACCCAAACTCTCCGACCGATTGACCCAAATCTTAATTACGCACAGGGCTTATCTCACGCCACGTAGAATCTCAAAGTATAAACACAACTACCCCAGTGCTTGTCCTTTGTCCCAAAATCCAGATGTTCTGGTCACAAGTGGTGAGATTCGTACATGACATCCCCCACAACACTTCAGCCAAAACCATGTCTTCTGGGAATCTTTCCGGACTCAGACTCTAATAAATGTACCAAACTATTCCTACATGAAATGCTGTTCACATGGAAAGTCATTGCTAGAGTGTGGATGAGACCCGACCCCCAAATGTCTCACATTGGATCACGGAGGTTAATGCCACGTTGTCATATAAGAAACATACATAGAGGATGTCCCTCCAAATATGAAAAAAATCTGGGACAGATGGCTCAAAAGAACTCTGTAACATGTGAATAATCAGATAGGCTCTTGGTGGACCCCCCCCCCCCCCCCACCTCAGGTCCTAGGTGGCTCTTGAGGGAGGAGGGGGGGGGGGGCTGGAAAGGGACCCCAAGCGGTATAACATGTTATCACTTGGAAATGTTTATCTATCAATGGTACCAATCTTGATGTATCTCACTTATGTGAATATCTTTTAAAATGGTACTGCATAATTTTACCAAGATGCTTTGTACCATACATTTGTCACAGTTCTGTTATTCTTTTTGTATGCGCTGTCTCTTAATAAAAAAAGATTTTGGAAGGAAAAAAAAAAAAGGGAAAGGAATGGCAAGGAAAGGAAAGGGAAAGCGGAAAATGAAAAGGAAAAGGGAAAATGAAAGATAAAGGGAAATAGGGAAAGGAAAGGAAAGGAAAGGAAAGGAAAGGAAAGGAAAGGAAGGGGAAAAAATTAATTAAAGATAAAGGGAAAATGGAAAGAGAAAAGAAAGAAGAGGAGAGATAAAAGGAAAGGAAAGAGAAAGAAAAGATAAATAAAAAAAGGAAAGGGAATGAGGAAAAGGAAAAGGAAAAGGAAAAGGAAAAGGAAAAGGAAAAGGAAAAGGAAAGGAAAATAAAGGGAAAGAGGAAAGGGAAAGGAAATGAAAGGAAAAGAAATGAAAGATACAGGGAAACAGGGAAAGCAAAGGAAAGGAAAGGAATGGAAAGGAAGGGGGGAAATAAATTAAAGATAAAGGGAAAAGGGAAAGAGAAAAGAAAGAAAAGTAGAGATAAAGGGAAAGGAAAGAGAAAGAAAAGATAAATAAAAAAAGGAAAGGGAATGAGGAAAAGGAAAAGCAAAAGGAAAAGGAAAGGGAAAGAGAGAAGGGAGAGGAAATGAAAGGAAAAGAAATGAAAGATAAATGGAAAAAGGAAAGGGAATGAGGAAAAGGAAAAGCAAAAGGAAAGGGAAAGAGGAAAGGGAAAGAGGAAAGGGAAAGAGGAAAGGGAAAGGAAAGGAAAGATAAAAGGAAAGGGAAAAGGAAAGGAAAGGAAAGGAAATGAAAGGCAAGGAAAGGAAAGGAAAAGGAATGAGGAAAAGGAAAAAAGGAAAGGAAAGATAAAGGGAAAACAGAAATAGGGAAAAGGAAAGGAAATGAAAGGGAAAAAAGAAAGGAAAGATAAAGGAAAAAGGAAAGAGAAAGGAAAGAAAAAGAAAAATAAAGGGAAAGAGGAAAAGGAAATGAAAGAAAAGAAAAGGAAAGGGATACAAAACCACTTTACACTAGAAGCCCATAAAAACTAAGTTTGCACATCATGCTGTAAAAGGCCATCAACTGGCAGAATGATTGGGGCCTGCCTCTGTCTAACTGAAAAAACAGACCAGGCTCTGAATGGTCTTTTCTAAGAGAGGGAGCAGTTTTTCAACAAAACAAAAAAGAAAGTATAAAATAAAATACTCTACAATACCTTGAAAATTGGTCTACTAAAACCTAGGCGTTCAATCCCACTGAAATTCATGCTATCCATCAGAATAGAAGTTTTTTTAAAAATTAGCAGGGCGCGTTGGCCGCCAAGCAGCCCAGTCCAGCAAATTATGAAGAAGGAGCAAGGGATAGGCAATTTTTACATCACCATCGATCTCTTTCTTTTTTTACCGTACAAAAGAAAAAATAATTAGCACATCGTCATATTTAAACAATTGCTTACTTTACATAAAAGGGACGTGAGCTCATTTATTTCTAAAACACTTAACATGATCCTCCTGCCTAATGACTTGTCACATGATTTATGGTGCCATGTGACGACGCATCATGCTAAATTCATGGCTCATACCGTAACGAGTGAACAAATTATTCAGGAGCGGAGATCTTGAGCCAATTCCAGTCTTTAGTTGCTTGGGTGGGGGGGACTTAAGACATTTAATATAGCAGTATTGGTTGATAAAAAAAAAAAAAATTTACATTTATGTTGGGAATGATAAACCTGATGACCAGAGCAAATTCTGGAAATATTTAAAGAATGATAATGACATATGTATATAAGATAATTATAAGAATAATGATATACCATGGGACGCATGGAGTGGAGACACACTGTTATTCTGCTTATGACCAAATTAAAAAGAGGATTCAATAAAACTCTTCTAAATTTTAATGCAAACTCAAAGCTGAACTCCAGGAGAAGAATATGTAATCTAAGTACATTCATCATATACACTATATTATTAAAAGTATTGGGACGCCTGCCTTTACACGCACATGAACTTTAATGGCATCCCAGTCTTATGCCCTGTACACACGGTCGGACATTCCGGCCGACTTTGGGCGAAACTTGTGATGCATACACACAGTCGGACAAAGTTGTCAAAAAAATCCGATCGTTCGGAATGTGGTGACGTTCGTTGCGTATGATGGGACTACGTAGAGGATAGTAGCCAATAGTTTTGGTCTCCTAATTTAATCTGAGTAATGTGTGGCACTTTGTGCGTCGGAATTCTCTACAAACGATCGGAAAAAGTCAGATGGGATTATGTTGTTGAAAAATTTTATATCCAGCTCTCAAACTTTTTCCTTCGGAATTTCCGACGGAAAAAGTCAGATAGAGCCCACACACGATCAGATTTTCTGACAGCATCATCCGATCAGACCTTTTCCGTTGGAATTTCCGACCGTGTGTACAGGGCATTAGTCTATAAGGTTCAATATTGAGTTGTAGCCACCCTCTCTTGGTCCCACTCTATGTAGGAACATAGCCATCCTGTCTTGGTCTCACTGTATGTAGGAACATAGCCTCCTAAACATGATTCCACTGTATGTAGGAACGTAGCCACTCTGTCTTGGGCTCACTGTATGTAAGAATACAGCCAGCTCGTCTTGGTCACATTGTGAGTAGGAATGCAGCCACCCTCTCTTGGTTCCACTGTATGTAGGAGCGTAGCCACCCTGTCTTGGTCCCACTGTATGTAGGAACGTAGCCTCCTTGACTTGGTTTCACTGCATGTAGTAAGAAAGCCACCCTGTCTTGGTTTCACTGTATGTAGCAAAGTAGCCACCCTGTCTTGGTCCCACTTTTTTTTAGGAATGTAGCCACCCTGTAACAGTCTTGCTGTATGTCAGGATGTAGCCACCCTCTCTTGGTTCCACTGTATGTAGGAATGTAGCAAACCTGTCTTGGTCTCGCTGTATGCAAGAACGTAGCCTCCTAAACTTGGTTCCACTGTATGTAGGAACGTAGCCACTCTGTCTTGGGCTCACATTATGTAAGAATGCAACCAGCCTGTCTTGGTTACATTGTATGTAGGAATGTAGCCACCCTCTCTTGGTTCCACTGTATTTAGGAATGGAGCCAACTTGACTTGGTTTCAATGTATGTAGTAAAAAAGCCACCCTCTCTTGGTTCCACTGTATGTAGGAACGTAGCCAACCTGTCTTGGTCTCGCTGTATGTAGGAACGTAGCTTCCTTAAAGCGGAGGTCCAGCTGAATTTTTATTTTTTTTAAAGTCAGCAGATACAAACACTGTAGCTGCTGACTTTTAATAAGCATACTTACCTGTCTAGAGTGCCTGCGATGTTGGCCGCCCAAGGTCAATCCGTCAATCGGCCTGGGTCCCGGTTGCCGCCATTCTAAATAAGGGAAACAGGCAGTGGAGCCTTGCGGGGCTTCACTGCCCATTTCCTACTGCACATGAGCGAGTGAATAGCCGGCTGTGTTCTGGGACAAACACAGTTCCCAGAACACAGCTCGCCCCATTCCCCAGAAGACAAGATCACCACGGAATAGAAAGTGGCAGATTAGGACGACCTGCTTAGCAACAGCCATTTCTGGTAAGTAAAAAAAAAATTTTTTTCTTCAATTTTTTTTTCTAAATTTTAGGAGCATTTTTATGTAATTTTTTTTTTTTTTTTTTAGGGTGGACCTCCGTTTTAACTTGGTTCCACTGTATGTAGGAACATAGCCGCTCTGTCTTGGTCTCGCTGTATGTAGGAACCTGGCCACCATCCCTTGCTTCCTTCTGAGATAAGCTCTGGATTATGGGATGTGTAGTATTCATGGAGCAGTACACATGACCACAACTAATCTGCACTGCTCATTCCAAACAAATGGAAGTGAGGTGGGGAAACGGAATTTCCAGGGCTTACTGAGGACGTTACAAGGAAGCAGAAAAGCGCAATAGGAAAGGATTTATTGAAAAATAGATAACAGGGCTAATAAAATATACCATAACGGCAAATCTGTATTTTTAACTATTTGTTACAGTTATGAGGGATTGGAACTCCTGCCCATTTTTATGATAGCTGTCTGTGCACTGTTTTGCCGCGTACACACGTATCAGACTACGCCCTCAGACCCCGACAACCAACGGCCAGGGTTGTCGGGAAGAGGCCCTTGTCCTCATCAACATGGGGGACAGGGTGCTTTGGGGTGGGGGGGCCGCGCGGCCCCCCATTCCCCAAAGCACCCCCCCATGTTGAGGGCACGCGGCCTGGTACGGCTCAGGAGGGGGGATGCTCGCTTGTCCCCACCCCCTTTCCTGACCGGCCGGGTAGCGTGCTTGGATAAGGGTCTGATATGGACCTAGAGGGGGACCCCCACGCCGTTTTTTCGGGGCAGGGCTTCCCCTTTAACTCCATACCAGGTGACGGGGCCAGCGACACCTCCTTCGCTGGTCCCGGCTACCTGGAGCCGCGCACAAAATGAGCGGACTTTTCTCAGAGCGGGAAAAGTCCATTCATTTCAAAAGTACGGCGGACTAGCACATACACGGCCGTATTGTCCGCCGGACTAGCAAACACAGGGCCGTATTGTCCGCCGAAATGTGAGTCCGGCGGACATATTTAGGTGTAAAACTACTTTCTTAGTCCGCCGGACTTTTGGGTAAAAAAAGTCCGCCGGAGCCCACACACGGGCGAATTGCCCGGCGGACTTGAGTTCGCCCGACTTTTCCACCGGATTGTTTGATCGTGTGTACGTGGCTTTAGGGATATTTTCCCTCTATTATTTGTCCTGGTTACCGTTATCACCGAAAATTAAAGTGAAATAAAATCCTAGATTTTGGGCCATCGCCAGAACAGGAATTGGGGGGAAATATTCCAACCAATATGCTCTGGGGGGGGGGTGGAGTTTGAACCCCCCCCCATCCTCCCTTTTATCTACGCCCCTGACATGAGGGGAGTTGAAGTATAACTAAATGAAAAACGTTTTTTTTTTTTTTATTAGTTTTGGATAGAGTGGAGAGGAATTAGAATACCTGTCAATTTTAATTCACATCTGTGCCCCTCTGTGGGAGATTCACCTTCTCTATTTGACCTGATTTTATACCATTATTACCGAAAGTAAAAGAAAACCCTACATTTTGGGTCGTCCCCACAAAAGGAATTGAGAGGAAATCTTCCAACAAGGACACTCTGGGAGAAGTTTGGACCCCCCAATCTCCACCCTTTATCTATGCTCCTGACACGGGGGAAATAAAAAAATTAACTAAATGCTAAACCTTTTTTTTTTAAGTTTTGGATAGAATGAAGAAGGATTAGAACACATGTTGGGTTTTTATTGCTGTCTATGCCCCGTTAGGGAGATTCAACCTTTCTATTTGTCCCGTGTTTACCGTTATCACTGAAAATTTAAGTAAAAGAGAATACCAAATCTTGGGCTGTCCACAGAACAGGGAATGAGGGGAAATCTTCCAACCAGAATGCTCTGGGAGAAGTTTGGACCCCCCCTATATCCCTCATTATCTACGCCCCTGACATAGGAGGAGTTTAAGTATAACTAAATGAAAAACATTTTTTTTTTATTCGTTTTGGATAGAGTGGAGAGGAATTAGAATACCTGTCAATTTTAATTCACATCTATGCCCCTCTAAGGGAGATTCACCCTCTCTATTTGAGCTGCTTTTTACCATTATTACCGAAAGTAAAAGGAAATCCTAAATTGTGTCCCCTGTTTACCGTTATCACTGAAAATTAAAGTAAAAGAAAATCCCAGATTTTGGGCTGCCCCCAAAACAGGGAATAAGGGGAAATCTTCCAACCAGAAGGCTCTGGGAGAAGTTTGGACCCCCCTAGCTCCCTCATTATCTACGCCCCGACATAGGAGGAGTTTGAGTTTAACTAAACGAAAAACATTTTTTTTTTTAGTTTTGGATAGAGTGGAGGGATTAGAACACCTGTCAGGTTTTATTGAAAATGAAAAGTAAAGGAAAATCCCAAATTTTGGGTTGCCCCCAGAACAGGAATAGAGGGGAAATATTCCATTAGGGGCATTCAGTTTGGTGACCACCAGGGATTTCCTAATTTCAGAGGGATTTTCTTTTACCTTCCTCTGGATCAAATGGGGGTATTGGATTGTGTATATAGGATTGTATATATTTTTTCCCTTTTATTGGTTGAACTGGATGGACTTGTGCTTTTTTTTAAACCAGACTAACTATGTAACTTCCTGTATTGGCTATGAAACAGGAAGTGAAGACAAATATCCTCAATTGGACATAGATGGCAAAAAAAAACTCCCTTACTCAATCAACATGAAAATAAAAGCTTTGCGTAAAGTTCTACTTTAACTGCCTCCCGCCCACTGTATTGTCAAATGATGGGCGTGCGGCAGCTCTCTCGTTCTGGGAGAACGTCACATGACATCCTCCCACTCTCACTGCGCAAGTGCACCCGTTGGGGGCGTGCAGGGACTGGTGGCGCGCTTTGTCCCTGGGACACGGTGCATCACCGAGCTCCAGTAAAGAGCTGAAGGGGAGGCTTTTTACCTATGTGATCACCTGTGTCCAATCACAGCTGATCACATGCAAACAAGGAAATGATGGTTATTGCCATTCCTCTCCACACACTGACAGTGTGTGAGGAGAAGAGAGGGGACCAGCGACATTTCCTCACAGGGAATATCTGCACAGATAATCAGAGCACCGATTATTAGTGCAGCCCCAACAGGGCCCAGCAGTGATGCCAGTGTCCAGCAGTGATGCCAATCAGTGCCCATCAGTAATGCGAGGCAATGCTACCCTTCACTGCCCATCAGTGCCACCCATCAGTGCTGCCAATCGATGACCATCAGTGCCATCTATTGGTGCCCATCAGTGCCACCTATCAGTGCCCATCAGTGCCACCTATTGGTGCCATCAGTGTTGCATATCAGTGCTGCCTATCAGTGCCCATCAGTGCTGCATATTAGTGCCTCCTCTTCAGTGACTTTCAGTGCCACCTCATCAGTGCCCATCAGTGATGCCAGTCATTGCTACCCTTCACTGCCCATCAGTGCCACCAATCGGTGCCCATCAGTGCCACCTATCGGTGCTCATCAGTGCTGCATATCAAGGCCCATCAGGGCCACAGATCAGTGCCCATCAGTGCCACCTATGAGTGCCCATCGGTGCCACCTATCGGTGCCCATCAGTTCTGCATATCAGTGCCCATCAGTGCTGCATATTAGCTCCTCCTCTTGCGTGACTTTCAGTGCCCAACAGTGCTGCCACATGATTGCCCATCTGCCGCCTCATCGGTGTCCATCAGTGAAGGAGAAAAATTACTTATTTCCAAAATTTTATGACAGAAACTAAAAAAAACTTTAGAATTTTTTTAATTTTTTTTTTAGCAAAAAAATAAAAACCCCAGTGGTGATAAATTACCACCAAGAAAAGCTTTAGCTGCCTCAAAAAAAACTGATAAAAATGTTGTTTGGGTACAGCCTTATATGACCGCGCAACTGTCATTCAAAGTGCGACAGCGCTGAAAGCTGAAAATTGCCCTGGGCAGGAAGGGGGGAAAAGTGCCCAGTAGGCAAGTGGTTAAATAATGGATATGTATGGATTATTTTTGAAGAACGAAAAAAAAGAAAAGAAAATTAAATGACGGTGTGGCCCCTTTAAACACTGCCCACATGTCTACGTATTTGTAAACCTCACCGCCGTAACACCGCAGGAAGCAACGACCGCACACTGAAGCATTCAAGACGCACATCCGTATTCTAATAGAGTAAACAGCCTGTTATTTATGCGGCCAAATTGCAGTGAAGGATGATCTATCAGCGAAGGAATAGATCTTCCTGAATTATGGATTATATACACAGAAAGGCACTTTACATTCTCCCTCCGTCTAATTTCTACTTAATATTAAATAGCTAAAGTACACGTCTAAAAATGACAATGATGAGCTGTCACCGGCTGGGTGACACCGGCCACTTTTCTCACGTCGGATGAGGTGGCATCTCATCCAATGTGAGCTTTGATGGGACAAAAGGAAACCAACGGCCCTTTGCGAAAGTACCGTGAGATACAATGTTACCATCTTGAAACGGAATCTATTGACACGGAGGAGCCGCTCTGGCTTCCATTCAGTTGTCACTGGAAACATTTTATGTATTGTGTTATCCGTATCACATACCCTGTTATATCTATTACTGTGCGCAAATCCGAGGGAGATGATAGCACTGTATAAATTATAAGGTGACTCAAAGTTAAAGCTGAACTCCAGGCGGGGCCGCTAACATACATACATACATCGGAGCTGTTTTACCTATTTCTGTCCACCCAGTCCTAAGATTTACACAGCTCTGCCACGCAGCACAGACTCGTCTGGCAAGGCAGGAGACCTAACATTTCTCTGATGCAGTTAAAGGGGTTGTAAAGGTTTGTGTTGATTCACCTTAATGCCGCGTACACTGCGACTGGACTTTCCGGCAGACTAGGTCCGACGGAATCAGTCCGTCAGACAATCCGATCGTGTGTAGGCTAATCCGATTATTTTTCCTTAAGACTAGAAAAAAAGAGGAAAGAAACCCTCATTTTCTATTGGCCGTCCTGTTTCATTAATATCCTGCTATTTATGCTTTTTATTAGCTCTAGATTTACCCCTGATGGAGACCAGTACTTCTCCGAAACGCGTAGGGTTTCTGAGCACCCTGGCCCACCACATGTTACATGGGTGATCTGTCTATCTACTATTGTCATTCTACTATGGATATTATTGCATATGTATTTTAATGATTTTGTGATTTCTACTTTTTCATTTTTTTGATTGTTATATTTGTCTACACATTTTGATAATAAATATTGTTTTATCTTATTCTGATCAGTGTACGTGCCGTTAAAATCCAAACAATAGGGGGTTTCTTTTCTCTTTCTTTGTCAGTATAGGATGTGGCACAACACCATTGCACAGTAATGCTGAATTGAAAAAAAAAATATTCCCTAGACCTAGAAATATTATTATTATTATTATTATTATTCAGGATTTATATAGCGCCAACAGTTTGCGCAGCGCTTTACAATATCAGGGCAGACAGTACACTTACAATACAAATCAATACAGTAGGGATCAGAGGGCCCTGCTCGTTAGAGCTTACAATCTAGAAGGGAGGGATATAGAACATGTTTCAAATCTGTCCGACTGACTCAGTTCCTATCGGGGAAAACCGTTATACCCTGTACACACGGTCGGACATTCCGACCACAAAATCCGACCACGGATTTTTTCTGACGGATTTTGGCCGAAACTTGTGTTGCATACACACGGTCGGACAAAGTTGTCAGAAAATCCGATCGTTCGGGAACGAGGCGGCGTTCGTTGCGTACGACAGGACTACGTAGAGGCTAGTAGCCAATAGCTTTCGTCTCGTAATTTATTCTGAGCATGCGTGGCACTTTTGGCTAGGCTTGTGCAATTCGTTTCGTAACGAATCGAAATTCGGCCAAATTTTGCATCTTTCGGTCATTGGGATGCATTCGAATGTCTGAATAAAAAAATAACGAATAACAACGAATACGAAAGAAATATAACGAATGAATTCGAATGAATTCGACATGATTCGGTAATTCTTTAAAGATCTAATGAAACAAAAGGTCAGCTCAAAGTAAATCTTATAGTCCAATCAGCTAATTAATTTTGTGCCGGAGGATGGATTACTGGCAAAGTGCATTCCTGAGAACTGAGTTAGAAGGGTGTTGTATTGTATTTGAGCCGAGGAGAAGAGACGTTGTCATTGTGTGTGTTAAAAGATTCAATAAACAAACGACTTTCCAAACTACGAATCATCATCACGAATGTCTATACATACATAAATAGCGAATTTCAACGAATACGAACAAATTAATTCGAAACTCTACGAATAATAACGAATTATCCGAAAACGTATTAACGTAACATAACGAATATAACAGAACGAAATGATGTATTTTACAAATGACAACGAACCGAAACTAAGCGAAATTTTCCGTTGTGCGCAAGTCTACTTTTGGCCATCGGAATTCTCTACAAACGATCGGAAAAAGTCAGATCGGATCTTGCTGTTCGGAAAATTTTAAATCCAGCTCTCAAACTTTTTCCGTCTGAATTTCCGACGGAGAAAGTCCGATAGAGCCCACACACGATCGGATTTTCCGACAACATAATCCTATCGGACCTTTTCCGCCGGAATTTCTGAGCGTGTGTACAGGGCATGAGTCTGTATGCTGGTCCGATGGACCAAATACGACGCAAGGGAAGCTATTGGCTACTGGCTATTGAACTTTTTTTAGTCCAGTCGTACGTCACTGCGTTCAAAATGAACGGACTTTCAAACGGACTGAGTGCGTTCCTGTGTGGCCAAGTCCGTTTGTTCGGAAAAGTCTGTTGGAACACCGCCGAAAGTCCGTCGGGAAGACCGTCGGACCTAGTCCTGCCAGTCGTGTGCATATTGCATCCTATGCATTAAGGTGAAAAAACACCTGGCAATGACGGCTCCCCCCCCCCCGTTTACTTACCTTAGCCCGTTCACCTACTGTGTGCCTCCCCCAGCGTCCTCTTCTCCATGGAGTCTGGCCATTGATTGGATAGATAGGAGAGATTGATAACAGCACAGCCATTGGCTCGCTGTGCTGTCAATCACATCCAATGATGCGTCCCCCCCCCCCCCGGGGTGTGGGACCGAGTCATACACGCTGTGTCTATGGACGCAGCGTGTATGACAGGGAGCGCGCCCGCAAGCTAGCCCCCTCGGGATAGAGCTTCCCAGAGGGAGGTTAGCTATTGTGGGGAGGAGCCGAGACAGCCACCGAGGGACCCCAGAACAGGAGGATCGGGGCCACTCTGGCTGCACAGTGGAGGTAAGTATAACATGTTTGTTATTTAAAAAACAAAACAAAAAAAAAAAAAAAAACCCATACAACCCCTTTAAAGTAGCCACTTTTTCTTCAAGCCAAGCCCAAACACTTTAGTGGCGCAGAGCAATATGCGCCCTGAGCCCACCCCTTTTTGAAGCCTATTAGAGCCTCTGGCGCCAATCACGTGCTATTAAAAAAAAAATAACAAACCCATTGGAATCTATGCATCCGACACACCATATGTAGATTAGGGGGGCCGGATTGCATGGATTAGGGGGGCAGCCCCTGGATGGGCCGCCACTGATTGGATTGTACATGGCGATTTAAAATTGCGAAGGGAAGCATTGTGACCACATCAGTGTAAACAGTCCCGAATGGCTGCCATGTCCGCTTGTAGATGAGTGGTTGGGTTGGCGGAAAAAAAAAACAATGCCTGTGTTTACCACCCGTGTGTGAAGTTAGCCTAATGATCTTAAAAAAAAATACGGAAAACAAGGGGATCTCAGCGGGAAAAGCTAATTCACTTTATGTAAAAAATCTGGTAGATGATTCAATTTGTCAAAATCCACCACCAAAAATGCAAACGCAAAACCAGTTTTTCCAGGATTTACACTATAATAATATACATTTACGCCGACTGTAAAGTGAATAGGAATGGAATATGGAAAGTGCGCCTCCTAAACAAATAATACGATGTAGAACCATTAGAGTGAAAAAGCAGAGATGAAAACCAGACTTTAGATAAGAACATGGAGCAGAATTTACTTCCCCAGAATCTCCAACCAGAGACAATATTCAGAAGGAAATGAAAAACTCGTCCTACACAGGCTTTGATGATCTGTACAATAAGCTGCATTATGATGTCCCGAAGGAAGATGGATTGGGTTATGGTGGAAGACATCCAAGAGCAGTTTCGGAGATGAGAGTGGAATGGGGGATGAATAAATGGCAATTGTAAGACTGTTTTTTTCAGGGACTTTGGAAGATGAACAAGAGTTGTAGTCAATGTGACTCCAGATTCAGTTTAAAGTGACACTGTCAGTCACCCGAAAAATCGAATGTTTAGCACCCTCCTAGTGTAGTGTAGGTTGTTACCAGGGCTGGTGCTACCACTAGGCAAACTAGGCAGCCGCCTAGGGTGTACTGCTACCTAGGGCGCCCGGCCACTAGTGTTCCTACTTTCTTCTCTCTGCAGAAAGCAAATAAGTCTCAGCAACAGCAGGCAGCTGCCGCTCCATTCGCACATAGTGTCAGAGGCGCAGCGGCGGCGGAGGACTGTGTCTGTGTCCCGACTCCCAAATTAATGGAAGCTAGCAATCATTCCTTGATGGGCCCTGGTGAGGCTGCATTTGATGGGCGCTGGTAAGGCTGCATTGATGGGTGCTGGTAGGCTGCATTTGATGGGCGCTGGTGAGGCTGCATTGATGGGCGCTGGTAAGGCTGTATTGATGGGTGCTGGTGAGGCTGCATTTGATGGGTGCTGATGAGGCTGCATTTGATGGGTGCTGATGAGGCTGCATTTGATGGGTGCTTCATTAAAAAGGTTGGGTTCACATGGGCAGGGAAAAATGGGTGGAGCCAAGGGAGCGGCAAAATGAGATTTCGCCTAGGGTGTCAAAAATCCTTGGGCCAGCCCTGGTTGTTACTGTTAGCTCCTCTGTAATCAGTAGAGCAGGGGTTGATTATTCAGGGCTGCTCAGTCTCTCACAGGCTGCTGATCTGATTGCTTCCCCCTGAATTTTAGAGAAATCTGGAAATATAGTGGGAGGAAATACAGAATGAGCAGCCTGAATGTTTGTGGGACTCCAGACAATCTCTGGGGTGGTGTTCCCAGTAGATGGCGGGATATCTCATAAATAGTCTGAGGCCCGAGGCAGGGGAGAGAGTTCCAGGGTCCACTCCTACGGTAAGAGACCCCTGTGCAGGAGCTCTGCCCCTAGGGCAGTGCAATTGGAGGCGCTAATGAGAAGACATTGAAGTCAAAGCTAGAGCATTACCTGGGGGGGGGGGCAATTTGCAAAGCCTAGTGGAGTCTGTTTGGGTCTGGAGATGCTCACTGGAGAGAGACAGGAGGAAGCTGGTGGAAAAGTTTCCAGCTGGCCTATGGTGGTGTGAGTCTGTATCTACCTCACTGAATAGTGTTCGGTGGATATCGGAAGGAGACAACTGATGATTCTGTGGCTGGACGAGTAGCTGGCCCCAGTGCTGGAAGTTAGTGACTGCATGTAGCTTCTGGTCTTTTGAGAAGAGTCCTCAAAGTGTTCAGCACACCAGTTTTTGATGTCCTTAAGTGGTTCAGTTGAAGTGTTTCTTATGCCGCAAACACATGACCGGACTTTCCGGCAGACTAGGTCCGAAGGGATTAGTCCGTTGGACAATGTGTGTGGGCTAGTCTGATTGTTTTTTGGAAAAAAAATCAGGTGGACCTAGAAATAGAACGTGTTTCAAATCTATCCGACCGACTCAATTCCGACCGGGAAAACCAATCGTCTGTGTGCTGGTCCGACGGACCAAATACGACGCAAGGGAAGCTATTGGCTACTGGCTATTGAACTTCCTTGTTTAGTCCCGTCTTACGTCATCACGTTCAAAACTAACGGACTTTCAAACAGACTTTCCGTTCATGTGTGGCCAAGTCTGTTCATTTGAAAAAGTCGAAACTCCGCCGAAAGTCGGGAAGACCTAGTCTGCTGGAAAGTCCGGTCGTGTGTATGCGGCATTAGATGCCATTTGCTGCCTAGCCGCGCACAGAAAGAAGGCACTTGTTACATAATAGGTTCTGTCCATAATTTAATGCTTTTTAACCGGTTCCCGACCGGCGCGCGCCGGTGTACGTCGGCAGAATGGCATGGGCAGGCATATTGGCGTACAGGTACATTCAATCTTTAATGCCACCCTGCCATCGGGACACCCGTGAGTCCGGTCGCGGGTTCCGCGGACTCGATCGCCGCGGGCATACCCACGATCGTCTCACGGGGCGGCTGAATAGAGAAATGCCGTTGTAAACAGCATTTCCCCATTCTGCCTGGCAACTAGTGACGCTGATCTCTGCTCCATGTGATTGGAGCAGAGATCAGTGTTCACTAAATGAAAGCCCAGCCCCCCACAGTTAGTAACACGCCCCTAGGAACACTTAACCCCTACACTGCCCACCCACTGGTTAACCCCTTCACTGCCAGTGTCATTTACACAGGAATCACTGCATTTATATAGCAGTGATTGCTGTATAAATGACAATGGTCCCAAAAATGTGTCAAAAATGTCCGATGTGTCCGCCATAATGTCGCAATCAGAATAAAAATCGCTGATCGCCGCCATTACTAGTAAAAAATAAATTATTAATAAAAATGCCATAAAACTATCCCCTATTTTGTAAACGCTATAACTTTTGCGCAAACCAATCAATAATCTCTTATTGCGATTTTTTTAACCAAAAATATGTAGAAGAATACGTATCGGCCTAAACTGAGGGAAAAAAATGTTTTTTTATATATTTTTGGGGGATATTTATTATAACAAAAGGTAAAAAATATTGCGTTTTTTTTTTTCAAAATTGTCGCTCTATTTTTGTTTATAGTGCAAAAAATAAAAACCGCAGAGGTGATCAAATACCACCAAAAGAAAGCTCTATCTGTGGGAAAAAAAGGACGCCAATTTTGTTTGGGAGCCACGTCGCATGACTGCGCAATTGTCAGTTAAACCGACGCAGTGCCGAATTGCAAAAAGTGGTCTGGTCTTTGACCAGCAAAATGGTCCGGGGCTGAAGTGGTTAAAACTGCACACCTAAGTGTTCCCTTTCCAAAATCCGTAACCTTCTACTTTAAGTGCAGTAAGGCATGACCCGATGCACTGGAGGCAGGACCAGCAGAGCCGGCGCACCAAAATGTAAATTCCTCTTTAACTAAAATTCTACGTGAAGACAACTTGTTGTGAAAAGCTAGCAAGAAATCAGGAAGGTTTGCAACAAGACTGGGAAAATCAATGACTGCTAAAATGCAATAGTTTTAAAACTAAAATCAATAGACATTAAGGGTAATGCTATGCAAATTGGCCAGCGAGGCAGTTGGCAGCTCGGTTGATGTTTAAGGAATGCTCAGATCCTGAGGTTGGTGACTCAAAAACCCAGAGTCATTTATTGAGTTAAGTAGAGTATAGATCACTAGAAAAATATACTTTAAGTGTCATTCTTTTTCATTAAAAAATCTTTCTTTTCAAGTGCTTGTCACCGGGACTTCTCGCAGATGGATGGAAGAGCGGCGAGAGAAGAGGTGACTGGCCAACCTCGCATGAAACCATCATAGCTCAGAAAAAGATGAATATGTGAAGTCCGGTCTCTGCTAAATTACCTCCTCCGCACGCTCTGCTAATTAATGATACGACAGCTTTAAAGCAGAATTTCAGCCAATTAATAACAAGCTAAAAATGATTAGCCTATTAAAAAGGTAAAAAAAAAAAAAAAAAGCAGACTCTGTTGCAACATTCAGTTTTAACCTGGAGCTGTCCAATGCAGTACTTGTTTTCTACCACAAGAGGTCCACAAGGGCAGAGGTTGTTATGAACCCGCCCCCCAGCCTGTGACTGGACAGTGAAAGGAGAAGCAGCACAGTGATGCGCTCACCTTACTGTCACTCTGCTCTCTCCTTTTATCAGCAGATGAACTGATTGGCTCCTTGGGTTGCGTCTTCCTCTTGTACACCAGACCAGGTAACAGTACTGCAGGAGGCCGCTTCCAGGTCACATTCAGGTACTTGCACTGCTTGCATTTAAGAAATTAATTTAATGATGTATTAACCTCCCTGGCGGTACCATTATTTCGGATTTTAGGTGCTAAAAGCGGTACCATTATTTTGCATGAAAATTTGGCGTTTTATATTGTAGTCCTGCAATTCTTAGGAATAACTCTCTTAAATCTGTCCAAACCAGAGTCTAGCAGACATCCCGGGTATGATAAAGTTTGAAAAATTAAATCATAAATTATAATATAAGAAATAATTATAAATAATTGTACCAAATAATAATATAACAATAATAAAAATTATTCAATAATGTAATCACATCAAAAACACTGAAATTTGCTCAGTTGCAGAATTGTCACTGTCATTACTTTTCAGTATTTGATGACGAATCTCCCCACAAATCGCTATCGCTCAATTCTGCGAGTGATTCTAATTTATTATCGCTGTTTTCTAGCTGCTCTAAAATCATTTTTGATGTACAGTGACAGTTTTGGTTGCTATGGACAATCTCCAGTTTCCAGGTATAAAGAACAGCTTTTATTATATAAAACTACATGCAGGACACTGGGCAGACCACTAGGGACAACGGGGATGTGAAATGTTTACATACAGCAATGTAATCTGTAAGATTACATTATACTGTATGTTTACTGTGTGTTTCACTTTTTGAATTTGGCGCCGATCTCCGTGCCCGTGCGTCGCAACGCTCGCAGGGCACGGAGATCGACGATGTAATGCATCGAGCGAGACACGGCTCGCTCGTACAGCGGGGAGACGACGCTGGATCCGAGGGAGAAGGTGAGTATTCCTCCTCCTGGATCCAGCGATGCAGTCCCGAGTCTGACTCGGGGATACCGCTAATGGTATAAAAAATCCACCCCGAGTCAGACTCGGGAAAACCGTCAGGGGGGTTAATGATTACACGGCTGCTTTAGTTTGCATCTTTTATATCTACCTGGAGTTCAGCTCTAAAGTCTCATAAGGTCCCCTCATAATGGGCACAGCAGGTGTACAGACCCAGGAACTCAGCGCAGGAAGCTCACCAACAGAGTCCCAGAGAAGTGGAAGAGACTGATGGGGTTTAACTCTCCGACATCTTACAAACAGTTTGATTTTTCGTTTTTGGGTGGACTGATCATTTATGTTTTCAGAGAGTTAAACCCCATCAGTCTCTTCCACTTCTCTGGGACTCTGTTGGTGAGTTTCCTGTGTTGAGTTCCTGGGTCTGTACACCTGCTGTGCTCATTATGAGGGGTTCCCACCATCCCTACACTGAGTTCCTGGATCTGTACACCAACTGTGCCCATTATGAGGGCCTTCCACCATCCCTACACTGAGTTCCTGGATCTGTACACCAGCTGTGCCCATTATGAGGGCCTTCCACCATCCCTACACTGAGTTCCTGGATCTGTACACCAGCTGTGCCCATTATGAGGGCCTCCCACCATCCCTACACTGAGTTCCTGGATCTGTACACCAGCTGTGCCCATTATGAGGGCCTTCCACCATCCCTACACTGAGTTCCTGGATCTGTACACCAGCTGTGCCCATTATGAGGGCCTCCCACCATCCCTACACTGAGTTCCTGGATCTGTACACCAGCTGTGCCCATTATGAGGGCTTTCCACCATCCATACACTGAGTTCCTGGGTCTGTACATTTACTGTGCCCATTATGAGGGTTTCCCATCATGACGACACTGAGTTCCTGGGTCTGTACACCTGTTGTGCCAATTATGAGGGGTCTCCACCATCACTACACTGAGTTCCTGGGCCTGTACACCTGCTGTGCTCATTATGAGGGTTTCCTACCATCATGAAACTGAGTTCCTGAGTCTGTACACCTGCTGTGCCCACTATGTGGGATTCCCACCAACCCTACACTGAGTTCCTGGGTCTGTACACCCGCTGTGCCCACTATGTGGGATTCCCACCAGCCCTACACTAAGTTCTCAGGTCTGTACACCTTCTGTACCCATTATGAGGGGTTTACACCATCACTACACTGAGTTCCTGGGTCTGTACACCTACTTTGCCCATTATGATGGGTTCCCACCATCCCTGTGATGAGTTCCTATGTCTGTACACCTTCTATGCCCATTATAAAGGGTTCCCACCATCCCTGCACTGAGTTCCTGGGTCTGTACACCTGCTGTGCCCATTATAATGGTTTTCTGCCATCCCTACACTAAGTTCCCAGGTCTGTACACCTTACGTGCCCATTATGAGGGGTTTCCACCATCTATACACTGAGTTTCTGGGTCTGTACACCTGCTGTGCCCATTATGATGGTTTCCCACCATCCCTACACTAAGTTCCCAGGTCTGTACACCTTCTGTGCCCATTATGAGAGTTTCCCACCATCACGACACTGGATTTCTGGGTCTGTATATCTGTTGTGCCCATTATGAGGGGTTTCCACCATCCCTACACTAAGTTCCCGTCCTGGGTCTGTACACCTGCTGTGCCCATTATGTGGGTTTCCCACCATACCTGCGATGAGTTCCTGGGTCTGTACACCTGATGTGCCCATTATGATGTTTTCCTGCCATCAGGATCTGGGTCTGTACGCCTGCTGTGCCCATTATGAGGGGTTCCCACCATCCCCGCATTGAGTTTTGAGATTATATTGAAAAGGTTGGTGCTTATATGAAGTTTCTTTCTATGAGGGTTAAACCGTCTGCACCACATCCTGTTGTATCTGTTCCAACCTCGGTTCCTATCCTGAATTATTATTTTTATTTTTTTCCTGTCCATTGAGCCCTATCGGCTCACTTTTGTTGTACAACTTTTCTGATAAGCAAAAAACAAGTGCACCGCGCACCTCTGGAAATTGCTCCAACCTCCCGCACGGTTCCAGGGGAACGCGTGTAATATTTCCAATTAATGAAGATACCGGGCTCGGAGTCGATTTTTTTTTTTTTTTTCCACCCGTGTTCTGCTGGCAAAATGGCACTTTGCAGAGAATCCCCAGCCTCCGCCGTGCAGGAGGGGAAGTGGATTAACTTATCTAATAACAGCGGCGGCTTGTACGGAGTAAATAAGATCACGGCGGTGTCATGGAATGAGACGAGAATTTACCTGCAGCTAAAAGAAAAATACGCGGCGGAGACAGCCGGCTAAACATAGCTACGGGGCACGACAAGTGCAGAGTGTTCTCCGCACTAACAGGAGGCAGAGGTATCCTAAACAGACGCCGGGCCGTAATTAAATCAAACTGACAACTGCATAGGTACAGGGAGAATGTCGGCGTACCTGAGCGCGACACTCTAAAGACGCACGTGCGGTACGCGGGCAACAACATTTGTACAAATATTGGCCTTTCAGATTACTTGATCACTGTGAGAGCAAAGACAAAAAATTTTAATCAGGGCGAGAATATAATTTTTTTCTCGTTTGCTTATCATTTGTTGTCAGAGACGGGTTAGACCCTCCACCAGGTATTTATTGCTATCTCTGTCCTCACTGGGGTGATTCACACTCTATGTCAAAATACAGTTGCTACCTTGAACAGAATTGGCTTGAAATGTTTCTAATGCTTTGGTTTAGCCTAGTTTATCCTTACAGATGGGGCGTGGCATTTAAAAAAGGTGGTTGATTTGTGGTTTTACTGCCCCCCACACGCAGGGCAGGACTTAGGGTGGTGGGGGCCCCTGGGCTTGAGTCACTTTCGGGCCCTACCTTCTATACATTACCGTATTTATTGGCGTATAACACGCGCCGGCGTATAACACGCACCCCAAGTTTAGGAGGGAAGTTTAAGGAAAAAAACTTACATTTAAACGCCCATCAATGCAGCCTTGCCCCAGTGTCATTTGCAGTCTTGTCATTGCAGTCTTGAAGTTTAAAAATGGCGCCGCCGAGATACAGAGTCTTGTGTATCTCTGCGGCTCTCGGGTCCTCTTGGCAGCTCGTGGTGGCTCTCGGGTCCTCTCGCAGTCCTGAGCGGAGCCAAGAGTAGCCGAGTGTACTCGGCTCGGCTCACAGTCACGCCCATTCCCTGTGTTATGTCCATCATAAGGCGGGACTGGGCGTACACTCGGCTATGTATCTCGGTGGGGCCCCCTATTGGGCGGGGCCCATGGGCTTGAGCCCAGTCAAGCCCAATGGTAAGTCCTGCCCTGCCCACGCACCACTACCAACCCTTAACTGAAGTGTCCAGGGGGGGGTTGTCCACATGCTGTGGGAAGAAATCTACCTTCTGCTGTGTTCAATGTGACCCATTAAAGAGGAAAAGGGGGTCCTGCAGATACGGTGGTGCAGGGTTTACCAGTTTAAAACATCATTGTCTTCCAGCGAACCCACACAAAAGGCAATGGTTGCCACTCCAGGCTCCTGGCAGTCCACGTCTGCTAACTTCCACAGGGAGCGCAGGCTAGGAAAGAGCTCCTCTCAGTTTAGTAGATGCAAACAAGGGGAAGGAATCATTCCAAGGGTGACCACATCCAACAAAAGCCAGAGATAGTGGTGGCAAGTACAACCTTAGCCCAGACTCCTTCCAGGCCATGCCCCCAAAGCGTTTCACTCCACCCATGGCGCTTAGTCTTAGGGTAAAACGTGTCAGTTGGGTGAAATTGCATTATTATCTATATTATTTTCTAAACATGCTTGAGATCAGAGGGATAGTGTGTGCTTCTGCTCTTTTGCTGTCAAAGCTGGGGGTTGGGTTGGTGACCAAGCTGCATTGCTTAACTGCAGTGGAGAAAAGAGAAATCATTGACTAAGCTATGCTCTCCGGGAACGTATAGCTGGCTGTGCAAAATTGCAAATACTATTGCACATAGCGGTCGTGATGCCCCATACTGCAGTAGCACTCCGTACCTTGTAGAAGATACTAACTAGAGTTAGTTTCCTCGATAATGCTTGCAATGACATGGACCTGCCTGTCCCAAATTATCAGCTTAAAGTGAAAGAAAAAATGGAGGTAGGCTTTAAATAGGATTTGGCGATAGCTGGTGTTTCATGGACTTCAAGCTGGGTTTACCAAATCTCCATGGAAGTGAATCTTCGGAAATTTGCTTATTCTTGGTCCCTGGGAACAAATAGAGTGAATGTCCCCAGTTGTCTCAAAACTCTTTACTTAAAGGTTCATGTAGAATGCATCATTCAGGGACTATCCAGTGCATTGGGATTGGCTATGCTAATGCTAAAAGATGCCTCAGAACCATTCACTTTAAGGTCCCTGTAGAACATCATCTTTCATGAAATATCCAGCACAAAGGGATTGACTATGCTAATGCCAAAAGATGCCTCAGAACCCTTCACTCTAAGGTTCCTTTAAAACGGCATCTTTCAGGCACTATTCGGCACAATGGGATCAGCTATGCTGGGAAATGTAGTTCCAAAACATCCGGGGTGCCAAGGTTCGCCATAACTGGGCTATGCTAATGCAGAAAGATACTGTGGAACCCTTCGTTATTATGTTCCTGTAGAACAGCATCTTTTGGGAACTACCCGGCACAGTGGGAACACCTACGCTAATGCTGAAAAATGCCTTGTAACTCTCCACATTTTGGGACCCTGCAGAAGGGATTTTTTTGGGAACTATCTGACACAATGGCATCAGCTATGCTAATTCCAAAAGATGCCTTAGAACCCCTCACTTTAAGCTCCTTGTAGAACATCAACTTTCGTGAACTATCTGGCACAATGGGATCAGCTATGCTAATGTCAGAAGATGCCTTTGAACCCTTCACTTTAAGGTTCCTGTAGAACGGCATCTTTCAGGAACTAGCCAGCACAATGAGATTGGCTATATGCTAATGCCAAAAGATACCCCAGAACCCTTCACTTTAAGGTTCTTGTAGAACATCATCTTTCAGGAACTATCCAGCACAGTGGGATCAGATATGCTAATGTCAGCAGATGCCTTGGAACCCTTCACTTTAAGGTTCCTGTAAAACTGCATCTTTCGGGAACTATCCGGCACAGTGGGAACACCTACGCTAATGCTGAAAAATGCCTTGTAACTCTCCACTTTAGGGACCCTGCAGACGGGATTTTTTGGGGAGCTATCTGACACAATGGCATCAATGATGCTAATTCCAAAAGATGCCTTAGAACCCTTCACTTTAAGGTCCTTGTAGAACATCATCTTTCGGGAACTATCTGACACAATGGCATCAGCTATGCTAATTCCAAAAGATGCCTCAGAAAACCTCACTTTAAGGTCCTTATAGAACATCATCTTTCAGGAACTACCCGGCACAATGGGATTGGCTATATGCTAATGCCAAAAGATGTCTCAGAACCGTTCACTTTAAGGTTCTTGTAGAACATCATCTTTCAGGAACGATCCAGCACAATGGGATCGGCTATGCTAATACAAAAAGATGCCAGGGAACCCTTTCACTTTTAGATTTCTGCATAACAGTATCTTTCAGGAACTATCTGGGACAATGGGATCAGCTACGCTAATGCCAAAAGATGCCTCAGAACCCTTCACTTTAAGGTTCTTGTAGAACGGCATCTTTCAGGAACTTTCCGGCACAATGGGATTGGCTATATGCTAATGCCAAAAGATGCCTCAGAACCCTTCACTTTAAGGTTCTTGTAGAACATCATCTTTCAGGAATGATCCAGCACAATGGGATTGGCTATATGCTAATGCCAAAAGATGCCTCAGAACTCTTTCACTTTAAGGTTCCTGTAGAACGGCATCTTTCAGGAACTTTCCGGCACAATGGGATTGGCTATATGCTAATGCCAAAAGATGCCTCAGAACCCTTCACTTTAAGGTTCTTGTAGAACATCATCTTTCAGGAACTATCCGGCACAATGGGATTGGCTATATGCTAATGCCAAAAGATGCCTCAGAACCCTTCACTTTAAGGTTCTTGTAGAACATCAACTTTTTGGAACTATCCGGCACAATGGGATCAGCTTTACCTCAGCACTCTTCACTTTGTACGATGTAGCTCCTCGTCCTCCTCACTGATGCCTTTCACTTGTTGCCTGAATTCGCTGCACAACTCCGTCTGTGTCTTTGTATTTTTTTAATTAATTCTGTTTATGACTTTTTAGACAATAACCTCGACAGCCGACATGTTTTGGACAGATGATTGTGATTAGCCAACCCTTCCGGGATAACACAAATTAATGAAATATGTTTTTTCGGATGTGTTTGTCAGACAAGCTATTCCTCTAGGATATGTCTGCCAGTCTACGCTCCTCGTTCGGAATTTTTTTTTTTCAGCACTTTGGCCATTACGGTACCCTAACAATGCGGATCTGAAAGATCGTTCGGCGTCATGTAAAACAGCTGCTTGTACAGGGAAATATTTCATTTTTTTATAGTTAATGTAAACCTAATTACAAAAGTCTCTTTAAAGGGTAACCATGTTAAAGTTAAGACATTTGCAAATGTGGATTGAGCAGGAAAGCGTTACAATCCTTAAATAAAACCCAGTGATTTTGCCACGAAGGTCCCAGTTCAGGCACTTCCTGTTATAAGGTGACAACCCTCTGTTACTGTGTCCCAGCTGTGCCCTTGCGTTGTCACCCTGTCACACAAGTTTCCTGTGTAGACTAATGCTGGCCATACGCTAGTTGATTTTCAAACAAGAATATTTGTACATACATTTGTACATTCGATGACTGGACGAATGCCATTCAACGTTTTCAATTGCTTTTAACATTGGATTTGAGAACAAATGTAATTCCTGAATTTAAACCACTTTCACTGTTTAAAAATATTATTTCCTTTAAGAAAAAAAGAAAAAGGATATTTGTTTTTGGATCCTACCAGTGACCATAAGGGTCGCAGGGGCGTGGCCCCCCTAATCCATAAGCCCGGCCCCTAATTTACATGCAGGGTGGTGGACGTATGGATTTCAATGGGGTTTTTTCTTTTTTTAAAGCACATGATTAGAGCCTGAGGCTCTAATTGGCTTAAAATAAAGGTGGGCTCTGGGCGCAGAGCATTGCGCCCTGAGCCCACCCAGTTCTGTGACAATAGCGAATTAATATTCGCCGTTGTCTTCCTGATTCTCCTCCCGGCCAATCAGGAAGCGAGTCCTGAGACCCAATTGGCCAGGGACTCTTAGGACTCTGTGGCCAATTGGGTCTCAGTACCCACTTCCTATTTGTCCGGAAGGAGAAGGCTCTTCCTTCCCCCCTGCCTCTCAATGGAACCTGATCCAATCATTAGGCAGCATCAACCAGTGAATGCTATGCCATAGAACCGGACAACATTAATTGGTGCCCTTTATTCATTCAGAAGGTAAGGCCTCTGATCGCTGCCTTCCCAGTTCATCTCCCGCGACGGGCGGGGGGGTCGCTGATTTCCCATCAGTCTACTGCACCCCTGGGGGGGGGGTCGATTGCCACATTCCCGTCCATCTCCTGCAGACGGAAGAGCACCAAATTTTGAGCACCAGCCGCCACTGGATCCTACCAAGATGTTGGCTTTTCTACACGATTCATCTCATCAGTCTGCTGCTTCTCCTTTCACTGTCCAGTCACGGGGTGTCAGGGCTGGCTTAGCCCTTCCTTCTCTGGGCTGGCTGCTCAGCTGTCGCCTAATAGCCAGCTCTCATCTCTCTCCACAGTTACTCAGCTGTTCCTGATCTTGCTCGTCTGACCTGCCTACTTAAAGCTGTCCAGCTCACTTCATCTCTGCCTTCGCCTTGGTCACATCACAAGAAACCATCTCCTGCGTAAAGACTGGCTTGCTGACATCCCTTCTGGCTCCTTATCCTGTTTGCTGTTGCTCCACTCGGATTTCTGACTTCTGGCCTGGCTGACTACCCAATCTGGTTATTGAACTCTGGACTGGCTGACTACTCAATCCGGTTCCTGGACTCTGGCTATGCTTTGACTACTCTTACGCTATTTACCTTATTTTTTATTAATAAACAAGTGTGATTAATTTGTACTTCTGTCTCGGTCTGATTCATGGTTTCTGACACAGGGTATGGGTGGGGAAGAGACCTGTACTGTAAGTAAATGTGGAACTGCAGCAGAGAAAAATCAGGTCTCCTGCCAGAAAGGGCTATGTTGTGTGCCATGATTAACCACTGGCCGCCATATCATGTACCTGACTGGTACATCATTTGACTTCAAGTGGTTGTACCAGGATGATGGTACCACCACTTTCAGCGATTTTTTCAGAGTTTTTTTCGTGCAGGAGACCCGAGCTTCCAGCCGACATGTCCGCCGGCTGGCCGAAGACTCATACAAAGCCGGAAATTGGCTTTAGCCGGGTCTCCGCTATGGTAACCCGGATGCGATATGATGACATCACTTTCCGGTTTACTTGGTTGTCACCTGCGTTACTTTTTTTTTTTAATGGAAAGTATTAAAAATGGCTGATCATGAAGTTTTGAATGCTTTCAAATGCAAAGGAGGGATTTGGGGTCTTATAGATCCCTCCATAAAGGATACCTGTCACTGCATATAACTGTCACAAGGGGGTCTACATTACTTGTGACAGCAATAAAAGTGATAAAAAAAAAAAAACTAAAGCAACAGTGTAAATTTTTTTTAAAATGAACAAATATTTACTCGGTGTGACATCTTTTAAATTTTACAAAAAAAAAAAATGTGTTATGTATTGTGTTTTATTGCATTAAAAATGTAAAAAAAAGTGTATTTTTCCCCCAAAAATTGCATGACTTGTCTTCAAGTGGTTAAAGCCTACTGGCTAAAATGCATAGGCCTTTGGTGTGGATACCCTTTATCTTTAGGGAACGATACATAAAAACTACACATAAGGTTGACGTGTTTCGGGCCGTTAGGTTTCAATCATGTGCCACGATTAAAGCACCCAAAAGGGGAAGCACCACTTGTTTGAACCCTCCCCCTCTCCACTGCCACATTTGGCACTTTTTTTTGGGGGGGGGGGGCTGGTTTCAACATGTACCCACTCCAACTTCTGACTCAGATCGCTGTGGCCGAAACATGTTGGAGTTGTGTGGCTTTTATGTGTAGTTCCTTAAAAATAAAGGATATATGTTTGTGGATCCTACCGAGGTGCCAGCTCTTCTACATGATTTCGCTTCTGTTGGGCTCTCAGCAACCATCATCCAGAGCCCTCTGGTGCATCTAATCAAATGGATGGTTGAGTGGAGGCAGAAGCGCTGTGTGTTTAGCTTAGACCAGAGGTCTCCAAACTGTGGCCCGGGGGCCAGATGCAGCCCCTTGCTTGCTTTTATCCGGCCCTTGGGGCACTATTTCCTTCACTGACCCCCAAAGATGATGCATAATTCCTCGTAATGACACCAACACTTTGGCCCAATGGCACCAAGGATGGGCCAAATTCCTCTTACTGACACCAACGATGGGGTACAGTGGGGCACTATTCCTCCCATTGACACCAACAATTGGACCCAATGGCACCAACGATGGGGCACAATTCCTTCCACTGACACCAACAATGCGGCACAATTCCTCCCAATGACACCAACAATTGAGCCCGATGGCACCATCAATGGGGCACAATTCCTCTTACTGACCTCATCGATTGGGCCTGATGGCACCAACGATGGGGCACTATATCTCCCATTGAGACCAACAATTGGACCCAATGGCACAAATGATGGGGCACAATTCTTCCCACTGATGCCAATGAAGCGACACAATGCCTTACAATGACACCAACAACTGGGCCCAATAGTGCCAACAGTGGGGCACAATGCCTTGCAATGACACCAACAATTGGGCCCAATGGCACCACTGATGGGGCACAATTCCTTCCACTAAAACCAACAATGCGGCACAATTCCTCCCAATGACACCAACAATTGGGCCCGATGGCACCGATGGGGCACAATTCCTCTTACTGACCTCATCGATTGGGCCCAATGGAACCAACGATGGGGCACTATATCTCCCATTGACAGCAACAATTGGACCCAATGGCACAAATGATGGGGCAAAATTCTTCCCACTGATGCCACTGAAGTGGCACAATGCCTTGCAATGACACCAACTGGGCCCAATAGAGCCAACGATGGGGCACAATTTCTCCCACTGACACTAATGTTGTGGCACAATGCCTTGCAATATAACCAACAATTGGGCCCAGTGGCGCCAACGATGGGGCACAATTTCTCCCACTGACACTAATGATGGGGCACAATGCCTTGCAATATAACCAACAATTGGGCCCAGTGGCACCACCGTTGGGGCACAATTCCTCCCTCTAATGCCAACAATGGGGCACAATTCCTCCCAATGACACCAACAATTGGGCCCAATGGCACCGATGGGGCACAATTCCTCTTACTGACCTCATCGATTGGGCCAGATGGAACCAAAGATGGGGCACTATATCTCCCATTGACACCAACAATTGGACCCAATGGCACAAAAGACGGGGCACAATTCTTCCCACTGACGCCAATGAAGCGGCACAATGCCTTGCAATGACACCAACAACTGGGCCCAATAGCACCAACGATGGGGTACAATTCCTCCCACCAACATCAACGATTGGGTCCAATGACACCAATTCTGGGGCACAATTCCTATCAATGACACCAACAATTGGGCCCAATAATACCAAAGATGGGGCACAATTCCTCCAACTGACACCAAAGAGATGGGACATTGTTTTTTTCCCTAAAGACAACAGGACCTTTTCTGATTGAAATACCTATAGTCTGCCCCCCCCCCCTTAAGTCTGAAAGACAGTAAATTGGTCCCTTGTGTAGAAAGGGATGAGATCATCTCTCTGTCACTCCGCTCTCTGCTGCTATCGGCATGACAAGACTGCTGCAGCACAACTCATTGGCTCTTTGTGCTGATTCTCCCCCTCCCAGTCTGAGCTCTGCTGCATAAGGGATTGCATAAGGCTGAATTACGGTACTTACATATTTGTTTGCATTGATACATTAATTCAATCTATTTCCTGTTGTGTTAATAAATACAGAGTTGCGATGTTTTTGTGTCTTCTATATCTGCCCGGAGTTCATACAGAGACAGCTTTCTTCTGTGTTTTACAATATCAAGCAATTTTCTTATTTTCTTTTTTTTTACTTTTCTTTTTTTTTTTTTTTCATTTTCAGAATGTCGGCAGATTGAAAGCAGGATCAATGGCGTCTCGCAGATGGAAGTGCATTAGACCCGAGCGCCGCGCTAATGTCGGAACACAAATCCGTCTCCAGGAAGGTAAACACGGGAGTCATTTGCAGACAATGTTTTCAGTGAAAAGTACACGGAGAAATGACTTCTTAGCGAGGTTAGCAATATCTTCCCCGGGGCTGTTTGAGATTAGTTTGAGATTCATACGCGGCGGACGTTGTTTGGTTGCGATGGGTTAACCTTTGTACGTATCTACCGGTATTGTGTCCGCTGGGCATAGGCTTTCTTTCAGCCACATTATCGCGGCTCTTTGAATACACCTGGGGCTCCCATGACAGAACACCTCTCCACTCCGCGGACTTAGACCTTAAGAGAATTTTTTTTCTTTCTTTTTGTAACAGAAATGGCTCTGGTTTTCTATTATGGAAATGTACAGAGCTCCTTCTTCTGAGTTTCACTATTACCGGGCCGAAGAGGTGGCGGGATTGTAGCCATTACCAACCGCGAGTTGTTTTTAGGTGATGGGTTTTTATTAGCACCACGAAAAAGTGTCCTATTGTTAAATATTGGTATATAGTTCAGCCTTTCTCAATTTTATTAATCCAGAGGAACCCTTAAAATAACTATCGGGGAAAACACAGTTCACTGGGGGTCAGTGGGAAGAACACCCCTTACACTGGTGGTCATTGGGAAGAACACCCCCTACCTTGGTGGTCAATGGGAAGAATGCTCCTATATTGATAGCCAGTGGGAATATTGCCCTTTACATGGGCAGTCAATGGGAAGGATGAACCTTAATTTGATGGTCAGTAGGAAGAATGCTCCTTACCTTGGTGGCCATTGAGAAGAATGTTCCTTAACTTGGTGGCCATTGAGAAGAATGTTCCATACCTTGGTGGCCATTGAGAAGAATGTTCCTTACCTTGGTGGTCATTGAGAAGAATGTTCCTTACTTTGGTGGCCATTGAGAAGAATGTTCCTTATATTGGTGGCCATTGAGAAGAAGGTTCCTTACCTTGGTGGCCATTGAAAAGAATGTTTCTAACATTGGTGGCCATTGAGAAGAATGTTCCTTAACTTGGTGGCCATTGAGAAGAATGTTCCTTACCTTGGTGGTCATTGAGAAGAATGTTCCTTACCTTGGTGGCCATTGAGAAGAATGTTCCTTACCTTGGTGGCCATTGAGAAGAATGTTTCTTAAATTAGTGGCCATTGAGAAGAATGTTCCTTTCCTTGGTGGCCATTGAGAAGAATGTTCCTTACCTTGGTGGCCATCGAGAAGAATGTTTCTTACATTGGTGGACATTGAGAAGAATGTTCCTTACCTTGGTGGCCATTGAGAAAAATGTTCCTTACATTGGTGGCCAGGGGGAAGAATGCCCCTTACACTGGGTGTCAATGGGAAGAATGGCACTTAGGTTGGTGGTCAGTGACTGGAATGCTCCCATATTAGTGGCCAGTGGGAAGAATGCCCCTTTATATTAGTGGTCAATGGGAATAATACCCCTTTAATAGGTGGCCAGTGGAAAGAATGTCTCTTATAATGGTAGTCAGTTGGAAGAATGCCCCTTACATTGGTGGTCATTGGGAAGAATGCTCCTCACCTTGGTGGCCATTGAGAAGAATGTTGAGAAGCCAGGGGGAAGAATGCCCCTTACACTGGGTGTCAATGGGAAGAATGCTACTTAGGTTGGTGGTCAGTGACTGGAATGCTCCCATATTAGTGGCCAGTGGGAAGAATGCCCCTTTACATTAGTGGTCAATGGGAATAATACCCCTTTAATAGGTGGCCAGTGGAAAGAATATTCCTTATAATGGTAGTCAGTTGGAAGAATGCCCCTTACATTGGTGGTCATTGGGAAGAATGCTCCTTACCTTGGTGGCCAATTGACAAGAATGCTCCTTGCATTGGTGGTCAATCGGAAGAATGCCCCTTATATAGGTGGTCAGTGGGAAGAATGCTCCTTACATTGGTGGTCAGTTGGCAGAATGCCCCTTACATTGGTGGTCAGTGGGAAAAATTCCCCTTACAGTGTTGGTCAGTTAGAAGCTTGCTCCCACATTAGTTGCCAGTGGAAAGAATGATCCTTACATTGATACTAAATGGGAAGAATGTCCCTACATTGGTGGTAAATGGAAAGAATGTCCCTTGCATTGGTGGTTAGTAGGAGGCCTGTCCCTTACATTCGTGGTCATTGGGAAGAATGCCCCTTACATTGGTGGTAAATGGGAATAATAACCTTTTATATAGGTGGCCAGTGGAAAAAAATGTCCCTTACATTGGTGGTCTGGTCAGTTAGAAGAATGTCCCTTACATTGGTGGCCAGGGGGAAGAATACCCCCTACATTGGTGGTCAGTGGAAAGAATGTTCCTACATTGGTGGCCAGGGGGAAGCCTGCTCCCTATACTGGGAGTCAGTGGGAAAAATGCCTGATACATTAGTGTCCAATGGGAAAAATGCCCCTTACATTGGTGGTCAGTGGGAAAATTCCCCTTACACTGGTGGTCAGTGAGAAGATTGCTCACACTTTAGTTGCCAGTGGAAAGAATGATCATTACATTGATAGTAAGTCGGAAGAATGCTCCTACATTGGTGGCAAATGGGAAGAATGTCTCTTGCATTGGTGGTTAGTAGGAGGAATGCCCCTTACATTGGTGGTCAATGTGAATAATGTCCCTTATATAAGTGGCCATTGGAAATAATGTCCCTTACATTGGTGGTCAGTTGGAAGAATGTCCCTTACATTGGTGGCCAGGGGGAAATCACTCCCTATACTGGGAGTCAATGGGAACAATGCCTGATTATTCTATATCGCCCAATAGGAAAAATTCCCCTTACATTGGTGGTCAGTGGGAAAAATTCCCCTTACTCTAGTGGTCATTGAGAATATTGCTTCCACATTAGTTGCCAGTGGAAATAATGATCCTGTTAGGGCTGGGTTTAGCCCTCCTCTCAGTGCTCAGCTGTCAGTAATTTGTCAGCACTCATCATTCTATAGTGCCTCACCTGGTGATCATTTCCTGCTCTTCAGCCAGCCCCTTCTGGCTATTTAAACTGCCTGGTTCATTTCTCTCATGCCTTCCTCTTGGTCAACATATCTGAAGATTCTCTGCTGTGTTCCTGTTAAAGACTTGCCTGGCTGACGTCCCATCTGGTTCCTGATCCTGTTTGCTGTCTCCGACTATTCTGATCTCTGGCTTCCTAAATTTACTGGCTTGCACTGAGTAGAGGCTTTGATTACCGACATGGCTATGTTTTGACAATGTTTACTATTTGTACCATTTTAACCACTATATTAAAAGGTGTGATTTTTACTGCATTTTCTGTCTCCGTCTCATTCATGGTTCCTGACAGTAGGCGAAGGTCATGAATTCAGAAGTTGCAAGCAATTCAGCTAATGGTAATATTTTTTCCAGACTGAATGCGCAGGATCACTGCGTGGTTCAGTTTGCCATAGCGTTACAGATACTCCTGATCCACACTGCTCACCTGGATCCTTCCACTGTGGCTGTTCCGGCACAACAGGTGGGGCAGACCATCCCTGCTGCTGCTCCAGTTTCTGTGCAGGCACCCGCCTCAAATATTTACCTCTGTAAGAGGTATTTCTGGTTCCACTCTGCTTCTCTAGAGATTTGTGGGTGATCCAGTTCAATGCAAAGGGTTTCTCAACCAGGTCAGAATAAGCTTTGAGATGCTGCCCCAGTCGTTCCCCATGGACAGAAGCAAAGTAGGCTTCATCATTTCTTTGCTTTCTGATAGAGCCTTGGCTTGGGCAAATCCTCTATGGGAAACGCAATAACCCATTGCCCTGAGTTACCCAGAGTTTGTGGCTTCCTTTAAAAGGGCATTTGACGTTCCCGCTTGTTCCACTTCTGCTGCCAAGAGCCTTATGTCCATCAAACTGAGTACGAACGCTATTGCTGATTACGCCATTGAATTCCATACTCTGGCAGCAAAAGTCTCTTGGAACAATGAGGCCCTCATGGCTGCTTTTTTGCATGGTCTCTCAGATAACATCAAAGATGATATAGCAGCCCGAGACATACCTACAGATCTGGAGAAGTTGATCACGTTTGCCATTCTGACTCCAGACTCAGAGAGAGACCTTCCTTTAAGTAGCGCTTGTGGAAGCCTCCTGTACGTTTGGCTCCGAGCTTTGCAGTCCCACCCTTGCCTCCCTCACCTCCCATGCCTCCTGGTACCGAGTCTGCCAGCAGTCTGCTCTACTTACACAGTCCACCACCATACTGACACAGTCCACCGCTCCACTGACACAGTCCACCGCACTAATGACACAGTCCACCGCTCTACTGACACACTCCACCGCTCTACTCACACAGTCCACCGCTCTACTCACACAGTCCACTGCTTTACCGACACAGTTCTCTATCCTACTGACACCATCCACTGCACTACTGACACTGCCCACTGCACTACTGACACTGCACACTGCTCTACTGACACCGTCCATTGCTCTACTGACACCGTCCACTGCCCTACTGACATTGTTCATTGCCCAACTGACACCTAACAACACCCACTGCTCTGCTTACACCGTCCACCACCCTACTGACACAGTCCACTGCTCTATTCACAAAGTCCACTGCTTTACATACACTGTCCTCTATCCTACTGACACTGTTCAATACCCAACTGACACCGTCCACTGCTCTGCTTACACCATTCACCACCCTACTAACACAGTCCACCACTCTACACCGTCTATTGCTCTACTGACACCGTCCTCTGCCCTACTGACATTGTTCATTGCTCAACTGACACCCAACAACACCCACTGCTCTGCTTACACCATCCACCACCCTACTGACACAGTCCACCACTCTATTCACAAAGTCCCCTACTTTATGTACACTGTCCTCTATCCTACTGACACTGTTCAATGCCCAACTGACACCATCCACTGCTCTGCTTACGCCATTCACCACCCTACTGACACTGTCCACCACTCTACACCGTCTACTGCTCTACTGACACCGTCCTCTGCCCTACTGACATTGTTTATTGCCCAACTGACACCTAACAATGCCCACTGCTCTGCTTACACCGTCCATCACCCTACTGACACAGTCCACCACTCTATTCACAAAGTCCCCTACTTTATGTACACTGTCCTCTATCCTACTGACACTGTTCAATGCCCAACTGACACCATCCACTGCTCTGCTTACGCCATTCACCACCCTACTGACACTGTCCACCACTCTACACCATCTACTGCTCTACTGACACCGTCCTCTGCCCTACTGACATTGTTCATTGCCCAACTGACACCTAATAATGCCCACCACTCTGCTTACACCTTCCACCACCCTACTGACACAGTCCACCGCTCTATTCACAAAATCCACTGCTTTACGTACACTGTCCTCTATCCTACTGACACTGTTCAATGCCCAACTGACACCGTCCTCTGCCCTACTGACATTGTTTATTGCCCAACTGACACCTAACAATGCCCACTGCTCTGCTTACACCATCCATCACCCTACTGACACAGTCCACTGCTCTATTCACAAAGTCCACTGCTTTACGTACACTTTCCTCTATCCTACTGACACTGTTCAATGCCCAACTGACACCGTCCACTGCTCTGCTTACACCATCCACCACCCTACTGACACAGTCCACCACTCTACACTGTCTACTGCTCTACTGACACCGTCCTCTGCCCTACTGACATTGTTCATTGACCAACTGACACCTAACAACTCCCACTGCTCTGCTTACACCATCCACCACCCTACTGACACAGTCCACCGCTCTATTCACAAAGTCCACTGCTTTGCGTACACTGTCCTCTATCCTACTGACACTGTTCAATGCCCAACTGACACCGTCCTCTGCCCTACTGACATTGTTCATTGCCCAACTGACACCTAACAATGCCCACTGCTCTGCTTACACCGTCCATCACCCTACTGACACAGTCCACTGCTCTATTCACAAAGCCCACTGCTTTACGTACACTTTCCTCTATCCTACTGACACTGTTCAATGCCCAACTGACACTGTCCACTGCTCTGCTTACACCATCCACCACCCTACTAACACAGTCCACCACTCTACACCATCTATTGCTCTACTGACACCATCCTCTGCCCTACTGATACTGTCTCCTGCGCTACTGTCCAATTTTAAGTTAGGCTAAGTTTATATTTTTACAGTGACATTTAATTTACTATATTTATTATAAGATTTCCTTACTATTTAGTTAGGCCTTGCTAGTTAATTTCGTTTTGTTCTGGTAGATCTCCGCCTCTCATAGGTTGACTATCCCCGGTTTAAATCTTTCCAACTCTTTTTCAAACTAACAAAATAAAAAAATTAAAAAAACTTGCTTTTACAAACACTTTAACATTCTTTATTTTCAACTTAAAAATTACTTTTTCTTTTCCACTTCAGACAAAAATAAGATGGAAAAAAAAAAAATAAAAATAAAAAATACTAAAACACATTTAATTAAATGCAATCCATTTGCAAAGCCGGAACATGATTGAAACCTTCATTTTGTTACATCAAATCTGGAATGATGTTCAGCAAACATAAATCGTGCACTCGGCGTCGGCGGCGATTATTAGTTACACGCACCACCCTGTGAATATCCAGCGGTGAAAATAATAGACAAATTTCATTCAGGTACAGTAATTAGTAGTTTACATGGAGAAAAAAATAAGCAAGTACAATTTATGTGCTCTCAATCACAAAGCGTCTTAGACATTTAAACAGGGTGTCAGTTTCTCAGGGTTATCGAGACAAATTACGCTGAATTGTGTCATTTTAACGGCGGAGCGCCGTTCCCAAGTTCCGACAGGTATTTACTGCACTTTCCGGGTTGAAATATCCCCCCCCCCCTCCCCCAAGTGTTCACCCCAGCCTCAAATTTACAGCATGTGGCCCATGACTATTTAAATAAGATATAATACGATTTATAAATACATTACCTTTGACTGACATAATTATTGTTATTTGCTGGTACACT
Source organism: Lithobates pipiens (assembly GCF_037356315.1). Classification (NCBI taxonomy): domain Eukaryota; kingdom Metazoa; phylum Chordata; class Amphibia; order Anura; family Ranidae; genus Lithobates; species Lithobates pipiens. The sequence goes on along the minus strand of NW_027507686.1, from coordinate 13,521,739 downwards.
ACAAGAAATGCGCAACCATAATTTTTTGTTTTCCCCCCCGTGAAGATGGCGGTGGAATTCTATATTTAATTCGGAGTCTTTGGCAGCTTGTTAGTGGGGGATTCAAAACATCTGAAAGTACCATTTACATAACAATGTAAAGTAATCAGAAAAACAATGTTTACAACAAAAAAAAAAAAAAAGAAAAAAAAAAAACGTAGAGGAAAAATCTCGCCATAGATTTTCATTGTCGCATAACAGTCAAATCTGACACGAAGAGGAGGGGTGAGTGTAACCGTGCTGTCTGTATACAATACCACCACACTTCCCCTTGGCGCCGGGTCTAGGGGTGGCATCAGTGCTGCTGAGTAGGAATGAGTGAATTTTCGATTAGCTGGAATTTTTGGGGGGGAAATTTGGAAAAATATTGGAATTTTGATTAAATGTGTTGGCACAATCGAGATATGTTTTGGTGGTTTTTAAGGGTGTAATGGGCTATAAATGGCTTTTGGCAGGGTAAAGAAGCTTATTTCTTGGAATTTTTGTGCCAAATTATGATAACCTTCAAGGTATCTCTAACCCTTGTACTAATATTAAAGTGTATGTACCGTATAGCCAAAAAAAAAAACAACCTTTTTTTGTTTTTGGATGGAGTAAGGCAGCCATTCTTAACCAGGGTTCCGTGGAACCCTGAGGTTCCTCCAGAGGTTGCTAGGGGTTCCTTGAGCTGTGGCTGATAAACCACCTATTTGATGGTGCCTACAGAGTTCAAGGTTCAGCACCACTTAGCAAAGCCCAGCAGCATAACACCAAATATATTTTTCATTGTCTTTTAGGGTGGCATTCTGAACACAACTTTAAAGTGGTTGTAAACCCTTACAACACACTATGACCTACAGGTAAGCCTAGATTAAGGCTTACCTGTAGGTCCAAGAAACATCTCCTAAACCTATACGGTTTAGGAGATATTTGCCCGAGGACAGCCACCGATGTCTACGGCGCATGCCGTATTTGCCGGCGTATAAGGCGGCTGGGCATATAGGACGACCCCCTAATCTGCCATTTAAAATGTTGGATTTGTGCTATACTTGCCGTATAAGATGACCCCCTTCCGACCAGTCTGTCAGCCTGCTGGATGTGTGGTAATGCCGTATAGTGATGGACGAACTTCCGACGGGACGTTTCGCGAACGCGAAACGCGAACGGACACAAACGTTCGCGAAAACGACCGTTCGCCGCGGGCTCCATTGACTTCAATGGGAGGCGAATTTCGCAAACCTTTAGGTCGAATTTGCGGCCACGGGGTAATTATTAGGGGGTAGCACGTAGTCCCACCACCTGGACAATAGCATAATACATGTATGAGGTGAATTTGGGATCGATAACTACAAGCATTTTTTTTTTATTTGGGAAATTGTTCTGACAATTCAGGACTATGGAGCTAATGAAGGCAATGGAGGAGAGGGAAGGTCAGGGACCAGGGTAGGCAAACAAGAGGGTGCAGGAGATACAGAGCACTGACAGCAGCACCGTAATACAGAGCACTGACATCAGCACCGTGACATACAGCGCTGACAGCAGCTCCGTGACATACAGCGCTGACAGCAGCTCCGTGACATACAGCGCTGACAGCAGCTCCGTGACATACAGCGCTGACAGCAGCTCCGTGACATACAGCGCTGACAGCAGCTCCGTGACATACAGCGCTGACAGCAGCACCGTGACATACAGCGCTGACAGCAGCTCCGTGACATACAGCGCTGACAGCAGCTCCGTGACATACAGCGCTGACAGCAGCTCCGTGACATACAGCACTGACAGCAGCTCCGTGACATACAGCGCTGACAGCAGCTCCGTGACATACAGCGCTGACAGCAGCACCGTGACATACAGCGCTGACAGCAGCTCCGTGACATACAGCGCTGACAGCAGCTCCGTGACATACAGCGCTGACAGCAGCTCCGTGACATACAGCGCTGACAGCAGCTCCGTGACATACAGCGCTGACAGCAGCTCCGTGACATACAGCGCTGACAGCAGCTCCGTGACATACAGCGCTGACAGCAGCTCCGTGACATACAGCGCTGACAGCAGCTCCGTGACATACAGCGCTGACAGCAGCTCCGTGACATACAGCGCTGACAGCAGCTCCGTGACATACAGCGCTGACAGCAGCACCGTAAGCAGCCCCAGGAGGAAGTCAGCACAGCACAGGGATGGTGTGATCCCCTCATAATAAGAACCCCCAGGAGGAAGTCAGCACAGCACAGGGATGGTGGGAGCCCCTCATAATAAGAACACCCAGGAGGAAGTCAGCACAGCACAGGGATGGTGGGAACCCCTCATAATAAGCAGCCCCAGTAGAAATATGACACCGCTCAACCTCTTCAAAGAGGAGGGTAGGGGCATATAGTACGGTGTGCTTTTTTGGGTCAGGGAAGTGAGCCAAATGAATTAAGAAGGTCTGTGTGCTTGATTCCAAAAATTGTTTATAGACATATACATGGTCTACTGATCACATGTGTTGAATTCCTCCGAGATCCATGCCTCATTCATTTTTAGAAATGTGAGGTAGTTAACACTGTGGTGAGCTAGGCGAGTACGCTTATCGGTCACAATCCCCCCTGCTGCGCTGAACGTCCTTTCGGACAGGACACTGGATGAGGGGCAAGCCAACAGTTCGATTGCAAATTGGGCAAGCTCTGGCCAGAGGTCAAGCCTGCCCACCCAGTAGTCTAGGGGTTCATCACTCCTCAGAGCGTCCACATCGGCCGTTAACCCAATGTAGTCGGACACCTGACGGTCTAGGCGTTCCCTGATGCTGGATCCGGATGACACCTGTCGATGGGTCGGCTGAAAGAATGACCTCATATCCGAAGTCACCAACACATCTTCAAACCGGCCTCTTCTTGCAGGCGCTGTTGGATTGGTACCCGCAAATCCTTCTCTGGGAGTGGGAATTGCTCCTCTGCCAGCGCACGCAAAAGCAGAATGCAGCATTTCTCGAAGCAAGGCCTGGAAGTGCTGCATTCTGACAGCCCTCTGCGACGGCGGTAACATTTCCGCCATTTTGTGTTTGTACCGGGGGTCTAAGTACGTTGCCACCCAGTACTGGTCCTTGACCCTCATGCTTTTTATACGGGGGTCCCTATTAAAACACTGGAGCATGAAGGCCCCCATTTGCACTAAAGTGGAAGCGGTGTGGTGGCCTGGCTCCTGCTCATCATCCAGGATAATGTCGTCCTCTTCATTCTCCTCTCCCCATCCTCGCACAACAGGGATCCCAGAAAGGTTTAAAGCATGCTCTTCTTGCTCCTGCTCATCCGCCCCGGCACCATCCTCCTCTGACTCCTCATCAGACTCCTGTTGTTGACTTGTCTCAGATAGAGTAGCCCCCCCTGGGAATTCATCCAGCATTGCGACTTCCTCATCTTCCCGCTCCTGCTCCTCCACAGCCTGATCAATGACACGACGCAATGCACGCTCCAGAAAGAAGGCATAAGGTACCATGTCACTGATGGCGCCATGGCTGCGACTGACCAGTTTGGTGATCTCCTCAAATGGCCGCAGAAGTCTGCATGTGTCGCGCATGAGCAGCCACTGGCGCGGTGAAAAAAAACCCAGCTCCCCAGAACCGTTTCTTTCGCAGAGTTCATACAGGTAGACGTTAACTGCACGTTTCTGCTGGAGCAGCCTATCAAGCATATAGAAGGTTGAGTTCCATCGCGTCGGGCAATCGCAAATAAGACGTCTGACCGGCAGATGGTGTCGCCGCTGAATGTCAGCAAGGCGAGCCATGGCCGTGTAAGATCTTCTGAAATGGGCCGAGATTTTCCTTGCCTGCCGCAAGATGTCCTGGACCCCAGGGTATTTGACAAGGAATCGCTGCACGACCAAGTTTAAGACGTGTGCCATGCACGGCACGTGCGTGATTTTGCCCTGTTTCAATGCGCTAAGCAGATTGGCACCGTTGTCACACACCACTTTACCAACTGTCAAATTGAGCGGTGTTAGCCACTCATCTGCCTGTGAACGCAAAGCTGAAAGGAGTGCCGGGCCAGTGTGGCTCTTTGCTTCCAGGCACAACAGACGCAGCACGGCATGGCAACGTCTCACCTGGCATGTGGAATAGGTTCTGGGGAGCTTGGGCGGTGCAGTGGAAGAGACGCTAGCAGCGGAAAAGGAGGAGGCAGCTGAGGAGGAGAGGGAGGAGGATGGAGTAGGAGGAGGAGAAGAAGAGTCAGGCCTGCATGCAATCCGTGGCGGTAAAACCAAATCTACACGGGTGCCACGGGTTACATGCTTGACGGCCGTCAGAAGGTTCACCCAGTGGGCAGTAAAACTGATATACCTTCCCTGCCCGTGTTTGCTAGACCACGTGTCTGTGGTCAGATGTATCTTGGCACCGACACTGTGTGCCAGAGATACATTCACTTGCCGCTGAACATGGCCATATAGCTCTGGGATGCCCTTCTCTGAGAAATACTTCCTTCCTGGGACCTTCCATTGTGGTGTTCCAATGGCCACAAATTTGCGAAAGGCCTCCGAGTCCACCAGTTTATATGGCAGTAGTTGGCGGGCTATGAGTTCTGACAAGCCAGCCGCCAACCGTTGGGCAAGAGGGTTATCCGGCGTCATCATTTTTTTACGCTCAAACATTAGGCCCACGGAAGCCTGCCTTTTTGCAGAAAAATGTGAGCTTGGCGTGATGGAAGGTGGAGTGGAGGACAATTGTGAGGAGAGAGGAGAAGGAGAAGTAGAAGACGAGGCTGGACGGTGAGAGCCTGCAGTGTGGCTTTGTGTGTTCCGTTGCTCCCACTGGGCTCGGTGATGGCTGCTCATGTGCCTTCTTAAGGCGGTCGTCCCTAGGTGAGTATTGGGCTTACCGCGACTAACGCGTTGACTGCAAAGATTGCAGATGGCAACGCTATTGTCAGCAGCGGACACGTTAAAAAAAGCCCACACTGCGGAGCCATGTGCCGGTGTCCTGGGAGCGCCAGATGTGACCGTACATGGTCGATGACTCGCTCCTGATACATTTGCAGTCTGCTTTGTCCCTGCTGTGCAATGTAAGTCATTGCTGCTTCTCCTCCCTATCTGCTGGTCCATATCTCCCTCTGAACTCCCCTCCTCTTCCTCTCTTGTGGGCACCCACGTGACATCACTAGACACGTCATCATCAACGTCACCTTCCCCACCGCTATAAGTAGAGTAGGCAGCAACACCGGGGACCAACCTCCTCCTTGGGCTGATCTGGGTACTGGCGTCAGACTGCTGAGTAGCGCTTGTTGCTACCTCCTCTTCCTGATCCAATACCAAGAGTGGCTGCGCATCAGAAATGTCCTCTTGATATGGATCGGAAAATAATTCCAGTGACTCAAGCGGAAGGTATGTGGTGGTGGTGGTGGTGGTCGTGTTGTTGGTGGTAGTGTCTTTGGGGGTGCACATAGCAGAGAGTGAAGAAGAGGGTGCAGATCGAGAGGATGAGGAGGGTGCAGAAGAGTAAGGCTGAGCGAGCCACTCAACCAAGTCTGGTGCATCCTTTAAAGTAATTGAACGCACCTTCTGCAACTTCCCACTTTGGCTCAAGCCTGTTGCTCCTGCCCTACCCCTACCACCCCTGCGGAAGGGCCTGCCTCTTCCTCTGCATGTCATTTTTTAAATGACCCTGTGACAAAACTCTTAGTCCCTATACCGCTGAAGGACTGCTGCAGTATAGGTGAGCGGTCAGCAGTGGTGCACGTCAACCCTATCTATTGTGGACCTATAGCGGTCCTTACAGAACAGCAGACTGTACCGCACTCAAGCCTATGTACCGTAGCACCCTATACCAAGTTACCAGTCCTTATAAGAACTTTTGTGGACCAAGCAGGTTGTGTATTAGTGTTTAGCAGACTGTACGTCAGTCCCTATACCGCTGAAGGACTGCTGCAGTATAGGGCAGCGGTCAGCAGTGGTGCACGTCAACCCTATCTATTGTGGACCGATAGCGGTCCTTACAGAACAGCAGACTGTACCGCACTCAAGCCTATGTACCGTAGCACCCTATACCAAGTTACCAGTCCTTATAAGAACTTTTGTGGACCAAGCAGGTTGTGTGTTAGTGTTTAGCAGACTGTGCGTCAGTCCCTATACCGCTGAAGGACTGCTGCAGTATAGGGCAGCGGTCAGCAGTAGTGCACGGCAACCCTATGTATTGTGGACCGATAGCGGTCCTTACAGAACAGCAGACTGTAACGCACTCAGGCCTATGTACCGTAGCACCCTATACCAAGTTACCAGTCCTTATAAGAACTTTTGTGGACCAAGCAGGTTGTGTGTTAGTGATTAGCAGACTGTACGTCAGTCCCTATACCAATGAAGGACTGCTGCAGTATAGGGCAGCGGTCAGCAGTAGTGCACGGCAACCCTATGTATTGTGGACCGATAGCGGTCCTTACAGAACAGCAGACTGTAACGCACTCAGGCCTATGTACCGTAGCACCCTATACCAAGTTACCAGTCCTTATAAAAACTTTTGTGGACCAAGCAGGTTGTGTGTTAGTGTTTAGCAGACTGTGCGTCAGTCCCTATACCGCTGAAGGACTGCTGCAGTATAGGGCAGCGGTCAGCAGTGGTGCACGTCAACCCTATCTATTGTGGACCGATAGCGGTCCTTACAGAACAGCAGACTGTACCGCACTCAAGCCTATGTACCGTAGCACCCTATACCAAGTTACCAGTCCTTATAAGAACTTTTGTGGACCAAGCAGGTTGTGTATTAGTGTTTAGCAGACTGTACGTCAGTCCCTATACCGCTGAAGGACTGCTGCAGTATAGGGCAGCGGTCAGCAGTGGTGCACGTCAACCCTATCTATTGTGGACCGATAGCGGTCCTTACAGAACAGCAGACTGTACCGCACTCAAGCCTATGTACCGTAGCACCCTATACCAAGTTACCAGTCCTTATAAGAACTTTTGTGGAACAAGCAGGTTGTGTGTTAGTGATTAGCAGACTGTACGTCAGTCCCTATACCAATGAAGGACTGCTGCAGTATAGGGCAGCGGTCAGCAGTAGTGCACGGCAACCCTATGTATTGTGGACCGATAGCGGTCCTTACAGAACAGCAGACTGTACTGCACTCAGGCCTATGTACCGTAGCACCCTATACCAAGTTACCAGTCCTTATAAAAACTTTTGTGGACCAAGCAGGTTGTGTGTTAGTGTTTAGCAGACTGTGCGTCAGTCCCTATACCGCTGAAGGACTGCTGCAGTATAGGGCAGCGGTCAGCAGTAGTGCACGGCAACCCTATGTATTGTGGACCGATAGCGGTCCTTACAGAACAGCAGACTGTAACGCACTCAGGCCTATGTACCGTAGCACCCTATACCAAGTTACCAGTCCTTATAAGAACTTTTGTGGACCAAGCAGGTTGTGTGTTAGTGATTAGCAGACTGTACGTCAGTCCCTATACCAATGAAGGACTGCTGCAGTATAGGGCAGCGGTCAGCAGTAGTGCACGGCAACCCTATGTATTGTGGACCGATAGCGGTCCTTACAGAACAGCAGACTGTAACGCACTCAGGCCTATGTACCGTAGCACCCTATACCAAGTTACCAGTCCTTATAAAAACTTTTGTGGACCAAGCAGGTTGTGTGTTAGTGTTTAGCAGACTGTGCGTCAGTCCCTATACCGCTGAAGGACTGCTGCAGTATAGGGCAGCGGTCAGCAGTGGTGCACGTCAACCCTATCTATTGTGGACCGATAGCGGTCCTTACAGAACAGCAGACTGTACCGCACTCAAGCCTATGTACCGTAGCACCCTATACCAAGTTACCAGTCCTTATAAGAACTTTTGTGGACCAAGCAGGTTGTGTATTAGTGTTTAGCAGACTGTACGTCAGTCCCTATACCGCTGAAGGACTGCTGCAGTATAGGGCAGCGGTCAGCAGTGGTGCACGTCAACCCTATCTATTGTGGACCGATAGCGGTCCTTACAGAACAGCAGACTGTACCGCACTCAAGCCTATGTACCGTAGCACCCTATACCAAGTTACCAGTCCTTATAAGAACTTTTGTGGAACAAGCAGGTTGTGTGTTAGTGATTAGCAGACTGTACGTCAGTCCCTATACCAATGAAGGACTGCTGCAGTATAGGGCAGCGGTCAGCAGTAGTGCACGGCAACCCTATGTATTGTGGACCGATAGCGGTCCTTACAGAACAGCAGACTGTAACGCACTCAGGCCTATGTACCGTAGCACCCTATACCAAGTTACCAGTCCTTATAAGAACTTTTGTGGAACAAGCAGGTTGTGTGTTAGTGATTAGCAGACTGTACGTCAGTCCCTATACCAATGAAGGACTGCTGCAGTATAGGGCAGCGGTCAGCAGTAGTGCACGGCAACCCTATGTATTGTGGACCGATAGCGGTCCTTACAGAACAGCAGACTGTAACGCACTCAGGCCTATGTACCGTAGCACCCTATACCAAGTTACCAGTCCTTATAAAAACTTTTGTGGACCAAGCAGGTTGTGTGTTAGTGTTTAGCAGACTGTGCGTCAGTCCCTATACCGCTGAAGGACTGCTGCAGTATAGGGCAGCGGTCAGCAGTAGTGCACGGCAACCCTATGTATTGTGGACCGATAGCGGTCCTTACAGAACAGCAGACTGTAACGCACTCAGGCCTATGTACCGTAGCACCCTATACCAAGTTACCAGTCCTTATAAGAACTTTTGTGGACCAAGCAGGTTGTGTGTTAGTGATTAGCAGACTGTACGTCAGTCCCTATACCAATGAAGGACTGCTGCAGTATAGGGCAGCGGTCAGCAGTAGTGCACGGCAACCCTATGTATTGTGGACCGATAGCGGTCCTTACAGAACAGCAGACTGTAACGCACTCAGGCCTATGTACCGTAGCACCCTATACCAAGTTACCAGTCCTTATAAGAACTTTTGTGGAACAAGCAGGTTGTGTGTTAGTGATTAGCAGACTGTACGTCAGTCCCTATACCAATGAAGGACTGCTGCAGTATAGGGCAGCGGTCAGCAGTAGTGCACGGCAACCCTATGTATTGTGGACCGATAGCGGTCCTTACAGAACAGCAGACTGTAACGCACTCAGGCCTATGTACCGTAGCACCCTATACCAAGTTACCAGTCCTTATAAGAACTTTTGTGGACCAAGCAGGTTGTGTGTTAGTGATTAGCAGACTGTACGTCAGTCCCTATACCAATGAAGGACTGCTGCAGTATAGGGCAGCGGTCAGCAGTAGTGCACGGCAACCCTATGTATTGTGGACCGATAGCGGTCCTTACAGAACAGCAGACTGTACTGCACTCAGGCCTATGTACCGTAGCACCCTATACCAAGTTACCAGTCCTTATAAAAACTTTTGTGGACCAAGCAGGTTGTGTGTTAGTGTTTAGCAGACTGTGCGTCAGTCCCTATACCGCTGAAGGACTGCTGCAGTATAGGGCAGCGGTCAGCAGTAGTGCACGGCAACCCTATGTATTGTGGACCGATAGCGGTCCTTACAGAACAGCAGACTGTAACGCACTCAGGCCTATGTACCGTAGCACCCTATACCAAGTTACCAGTCCTTATAAGAACTTTTGTGGACCAAGCAGGTTGTGTGTTAGTGATTAGCAGACTGTACGTCAGTCCCTATACCAATGAAGGACTGCTGCAGTATAGGGCAGCGGTCAGCAGTAGTGCACGGCAACCCTATGTATTGTGGACCGATAGCGGTCCTTACAGAACAGCAGACTGTACCGCACCCAAGCCTATGTACCGTAGCACCCTAGACAGACCAAGTTACCAGTCCTGATAAAGAGCTTTGTGGAACAAGTGAGTTGTGAATGATTAGCAGACTGCAGCAGAAGGGCAGCAGTCAAGTATAATATTCTTTCTATATTTGGAAGAAAGAATATTATACGTGTACAAGCCTATTACCGTACCACTGATACCAGTCCTGAAAAGAACCTTTGTGGAACTAATAGTAACAGCAAGTCTTTAAAATTATCCTCACTGCCTGACACACTGCTTCCTGCCTGTCCCTATACAAATTGGCAAAAAAGAGTAGGCTGGAACGATTAGCTGGAACAGCTCTTTTGTGGACCTGATAGTAACAGCTAATGATGATGATGATGATGATGATGAAGAAAGACTAATCTGGCTGAGCTGTCCCTAAAATAGCAGCATACAGCGCTCTGTCCCTTTATCTAAACTGACAAAAGAAACTCAGGCTGCTGACCTAACACCTATACCAGTCCTGAAAAGAACTTTTGTGTACCAAATAGCTAGCGTTTTCTCTGTCCCTACTCCACACAGGATCCTTTCCCTACAGTGACAGAAGAAAGAATGTAAAATGGCCACCGGATCGGGTGTATTTATAGGTTAGGGGGAATGTCCAAGTGTCCATGAGCTGTCATGTCTCAATTGGTTGTCCTGTAACACATGATAAACGTGTCACGAAAGGTTAAAGTTCTTGTATACATTAAACACGTAAGTCCGCCGGGGCGAACGACGGAAAAAGGCGTTCGAACCCGCGGACGGCGAAAGTCGGAAATTCGCCGCGAAACGACCGCCGGGCGAACCGTTCGGCCATCACTAATGCCGTATGTTCAGTAGCTTCATGTAACAGTTAACAACACTGTCTCACAGTATACCGTGCTGAGCCAATCACGGCGAGCGATGTATTAATGAATACAAAGCCTGTTCGGATTGGCAGGGGCTGTAACATCATGAGCCCGCGCCTCTGACTCTCAAAGCCAATTGGAGCAGGCTACCGTATGGCCTGCTCGGATTGGCAGAGGTGGTCACTCCAATCCGAGCAGGCTTTGTATTCACTAATAGAATACATTGCTTGGCGGGATTGGCTCAGCGGTGTATACTGTATGTATACAGTATTACTGCACATTTACCGCGAGCATCCAGTATTACCGCAAGCATCAAGAGGGCTGTCATCCAGGGGGCGGCTTGCATATAAAACAACCCCTGCTTTACACCCGGCGTATAAGGCGACCCCCAATTTTTGGCCGTTTTCTTTTAGTGTAAAAGGTTGTCTTATACGCCGGAAAATACGGTATATGTTTATTGGGTTATCTTGATCCTACTCTTTATACTCCTCCTAATTCTAACACTAATGCTCTTTTTGTGGCCCGCAGACAAATTGCTCTTCGGTGGACCTCTCCCTATCCGTCCACTTTATCCGATTGGATTTTTTATCTTAATAGGCTTATTTTTTTGGAAAAACATACATATTTTTTAAAAAACTCAATGAGTAAGTTTAATGCTGTCTGGACACAATGGACGGCTGATCTATAGGTGGGGGTTCTTTTTTGTTGTTTTTTTTTTTTGTATTCAAGGTCTATGTGATGTGTTTATTGTGCTATGTTTGTGTTTTCATGTTTTGTGATGTGAAAAAAGTTAATTAAATAAAATCTGATAAAAACATTTTATACGCAATTGTAGTTATTTTGGGCATGTGGCAGTATTGCCCATTTCATCCTTCTTTAAGTATTACTTTGTATGGCTTTTAAGGGCCGGTTCACACAGGGGGCGATGCGAGGCGACACCGACTTGCCTCGCCGCGACCTGCCGCGACCTCAGCGGCGACTTGCAAATGACTTCTGTATAGAAGTCAATGCAAGTCGCCCCGAGGTCGCCCAAAAGTAGTACAGGAACCTTTTTTCTGAGTCGGAGCGACTCGAGTCGCTCCTCTCAGAACGGTTCCATTGTACAGAACGGGGGCGACTTGTCAGGTCGCGGCACGGCAAGTCGTGTCGCCTCGTGTCGCCCCCTGTGTGAACCGGCTCTTACTCTTCTTCTTCAAAATAAAAATATTTGAAACATTAAAAAAAAAAATCCTATCCATTTGTTCAAAAAGTAATGTAATCCCTACGTAGGGGCTGACTTTGTGATCAGATACATTGTAACTGTAATGCCGCGTACACACAATTGGAATTTTGGTCGGAAAAAGCTCTGATGGTTTTTCAGACGGAATTCCAACGGGATTTCGCTCAAGCTGTCTTGCATACACACGGTCACACCAAAATCCGACCGTCAAGAACGCGGTGAAGTACAACACGTACGACGGGACTAGAAAAAGAAAGTTCAATACCCAGTAGCCAATAGCTTCCATCTCCTAGTTGAATCTGAGCATGCGAGAGTTTTTGCGCATTGGAATTGCATACACACGATCGGAATTTCCGAAAGTTTTTCCGTCGGGAAAATTGAGAACATGCTATCAATTTTTTGCTGGCGGAAATTCGGACAGCTAAATTCCGATGGAGCATACACACGGACGCATTTTCCGATGAAAAGCTCTCATAGGTCTTTTTCTGGCTGGAATTTCGATCGTGTGTACGCGGCATAACAGTGGGCTCCATTCACAAAGTGATAAAATACAGCTGTGTGTTTTTCAAGTTATTATTTTTTGGCATTTATAAAAAAAAAAAAAAGCTATTAAAATACCGCACAAGCTATTTTATGAAGTGATGCTGTATTTTAGTAGTGGAAGCAAGCTGTAATTTAATGCCAATGGTAGCCGGAGTCCTTAACAACCATTAGTAAATAACTGGTTGGTCAGGAATGGGTGACTACCACGCACTTAAGGACCAATGCCATCATCAGCTGTCAGCGGAATGTAAACAAAAGATTTGCCGACAATTAAAAATTGTAAAAAAAAAAAAACGCTTGGAATTCCCCCCCCCCCAATCCATACTAGACCCGATTGGATTGGGGGGGGACCCCACACTGTTTCTTAGGTGATTTTTTTTTAATGCAGGCAATTCTTTTGGGGTACCGTGCTGACAGCTGATGACTAATCATCGGTTGTTAAGGATGCGGCGGCCACCCTCTCCTTAACAACCACGACAGTAATTTGTTGTTAAGGACACCGCTGGCTGCCTGCCTCTTAACAACCAGTTAAAATCACACACATTCCTTAAGTACCACATGTCTGGACCACTACTTAATTACTGCATGCATTTCAATGTCTATTGCCTTCTATGAATTGAGTTTAACTGCTGTTCATGCTGTATTTACAGAGCGTTTTGCGGTAAATACCGCAAAACAGTATAGAGAATTTACAGTTTCAGGATCACATTGTGTTGACCGTAGCCCTGATGCTACCCCTGACTTTAACTATAACCCTATCTGTTTGTTCATAAACAAATGAATGTGATCCCCATATCAGTGCTGACATTGTAATCATGTGGTTTATTTGTTAACAAAGCCATGTCGCAATAAAGAGTTACGGTTAGGAGCTTTTAGCTATTACTGGCTTGCAATGCCGCATGGCAAAAGTTGAAGCACATTTTGGAGACATTTAAGCAAAGGCAAAGTCACTGATTACACTCCAAAATCGAATTTCTAGCGCTGTTGTTGCAGTGGATCTTTAGACGGCTAAACAACTTTAGGTATACAGGTTGTAATATGTTGGGTTAAGTCCTTGGCTTTGTGCAAGTGCAACTCTGTATATGCTGGTTTTAGAGTTGCGTAAGTATTATGTTTTCCGCATTATGGAGCTACTTTTTGTGTGCAAATGTTCAAGATGAAGAATATTTTCTAGTTCTGGTGAGCACAGTTAATGGATAGGTAGTTTAAGCTTTACATAGACATTAGGGAACATCCATATGTTTGTAGGCATCTCAGTGACCTTGGCCAACGCTTCCTGGGCCAAGCTGGCTTGGAAGAGAGTTGTTAGGGCAGGATGGAATTTCTTGGCCTATTGTTTTTTGTGTTTTAGACACTTGCAGGTCTTCCTCCTTGAACATGTAAACTTGTTCAATGGAAACTTACCTATTTGTTGAAAGATCTTTCATAAGAAAGACAGTTTTGTGTCCAGGTTGTACATGCATGGCCAGCCAGGGTCTATTGTTTGTAGGCAGCTTTAGCCTACACTAGAGGTTAATTCTTCTTCACATCTATCCACTGTCAGCAGGAGTGACTCTGAGTGGGAGTTTGTACATGACTTGGAGACAAGTGACATTTAACAATCTCTCCTTAGGACCTGTTGGCTCTGCTACTCAAGAAACACTATGATACGGGGGGCTGCACTTCTGGCTACCTGCTCACCTCTGCCAGTGGATTAACCAGCAAGGATTTGATAGAGCTCAGAAACCCCTGTGGGGTCGCGGTGACAGTTTGCTGGCTGGGGTTTTGTCTGCTGCCAGTTACTTTTTGCTAGTGGCATGTTTTATGTATGCTTCACTACCATATCGTCCTTTGGGCTTCAAACAGAAGGGACCTGTCTGCAAGTGTTTCGGTCGCGGTGTTGGAGGATGTGAGTATGGTAGAAGCACATGCAAAAGTGCACAGGGGTTCCACTTCGTCCAGTTCCCCCACCACCTCCCCTTCCCTGCGTCTTCTCGCTGTATCATGATTGTCAGCAAGGATGCCGAGCAATCTTCACAGACAGCGGTTTATAGGACAAAGCGTAAAAACTGGTTTCCCGCATGTAAATGAGCTGGTTTCGGGCTGAAATTCAAATGCCCTGCTGTATGCTGTAGAATTTAGATTAGTCAGTTCCAACCGCTTTTGACCGCAGCCATATTAAAATGAGGAAAGTCCTATTGCTTATAACTAAGTGGAATGTTTAATGGGACACCCCCCCCCCCCCTTTGGCCATTCAGGTCAATGTGGCAGAGTCATTGTACAGCCTCTCCAACCCACTGATACTCAGAGCTACATAGTCAGGCTGAAAAAGTCCATCTAGTTCAAACAATTGGAAAAAATGAATGAATAAAGAAAAAAAAAGTAAAACCTCCATATACTCATATGCCTATACCCATGATACCCAGAGGAAGGCAAAGAAAAACCCCTTAATATATGGTCCAATTTGCTCCAACAAGGTAAAAAATATTTTCTTCCGTGTTCCCTTAATGTGTCAAACACAAGGCCGGTGTGCCAAATCGGGCATGTCAGGCTCTTTCATGTTGCCATTGCACCTCTCCTGCAGCTGCAGCACCCTCCTCATCTCCGCCCCCACCATGTCTTAGCAGTCGACAGCCTAGAGGACAGAACTCCTCTTACAGATCCTGCGCCTCTCTGTGCAGCTGCAGCACCCCCTCGTCTCGGCCGCCCCTAGTCTCACCATTCAGCAGACACTGGCAGCTGACTCCAGCCCTCCTCCAGACCCTTCGCTTTCTGCTTCTCAGCTCTGCCCCCAGCATAATGTAAAGGGGGTGCACTGATGTGTGATGGAAGTTGGGGGACTCTCAACTTCTGACTGTGGGGGCGGGCTCTTGACATCTGATGTAAAGGGATGGGGTTCTCTGGACATCTGCTTATAAGTATTATGAGAATAATACAATGATATACCAGTTGAAAAGGAGGGTCGTACACTGCTGGTTTCATCTACAAGAAACATTATGGGAGACTTCTCAGACAGGACACCATGGCAGAACCATCTTCTGTCTGATCCGTTTCCAGTAAAGCTTCTTGTGGATGATACCAGCAGTGTACGACCCTCCTTTTCAGACTTGCATCATCTGCTACAGGAGTGTGAGTGGGCTTCATGCCAGTCTGCACCTGCCCTTCACAGCTTAAGTCTTAAGTTATTATTACTAATACCAGTAATAATTGAATACAGGTGCAATTATTTATTACTAAAACCAGTAATATTCAAATACAGAGGCAATTATTTAATAAGGCAAATAGTAAATACATTTATATAGTCTTAGAAATACAAGACCCTAGAGCAGTGATGGCGAACCTTGGCACTCCAGATGTTTTGGAACTACATTTCCCATGATGCTCATGCACACTTCAGTGTGGTTGAGCATCATGGGAAATGTAGTTCCAAAACATCTGGGGTGCCAAGGTTCGCCATCACTGCCCTAGAGGACGCCTTATTAGGACGAAACTTCGGGAGGGGCTCTGCTGATGCCACTGAGTTACTTGGTTTTATCCATATGCTTTTAATGTCTTCTCAAATGTGAGTGACCATTTTATCATTTTTTTTGCAATAAATGTTTTACATTTAAAACGGAATCGCACTATGTGGCCCCATTTTTCTCCTTTTGCCATATGTCATATTGAGGGGAACCACTTCGGTCATTATACCTATGGCAGATATCTATTGATGTCACTACTTTAAGGGATCCCTACCAGATTGGTCTAGATTGGAAGTCGTGGTTGCTGTACCTTTCCTTGGCTGTGTTACACCAAAAGCTTGGTTGACCCATCGGGCATACGCCTAGCTGGGTTCAACCTGTCTGGTAAGCCTCTTTCCTTACGGTGTTGGGTTATCTACAGACAACCATTTCACCCAGATTCACAGTCACATTATTCTTTGCCATATTCTATGGACTATATGCACTTTATATACACTGACACTGTTGGTTTGCTTACATTTTTCATTATTGTTGGGCAATCTTAATTTGTTGTGTATTTATCTGCACATCTATATATTGTATACATTTTTGGGAAATCTCATTGTTTATTTCATTTTCCATCAGCGCTGCACTATATTACTTTATTCGTTTACAAATACAACTGGCCCTTTGAGGGCAACTATAATGCCGATGCGTCCAGCGACGAAATTGAGTTTGACACCCCTGCCTTAAGGCAATCATATATACCTTGGATCAAGGATCTTTGGTGTTATTACTTATTAAAGCTAAGAGCCAGTTATATTTTGTGCATTTAGAAATGCATCACACTTTTTTTTTTTTTCAGCAACTTCCCTCTTGAGAGATCCCCAACCACTCCATTGCATTTGGTGGAACATGCCCCATTTCTTCCAAGTAAGGGGGATCATGTGACCTCCTTCCACAATGCAGTGCTTGGGCTGGACGGCCAATTGTTGGCCCCCGAGCATGGTCACATGCCCGGTGGCTTCATGTCACCCTGCCTCTAGACTCCAACACTGGGTATTTCAGTGATGGCTGCAATGGAGGAAGGAGCAGTGAGAGGCTGCTTAAGTGCTGAGTGTACCTTAAGAGGTTGAAGGCTAGGCTTTACACTGACCCTGTCACTTTAAGAATGGACAGGTGTGTAGTACTGTTGCTTGGACTTGCATGGTAGGTCCAGACATACACAAACCCTAATGACCCTAACCCTAATGAAGGACATCAGGATACTAAGCCACCAATAGAGGTAAAAAGGGTGGGGTTGTAAGTCTTTAAAGTGGTTGTAAACCCTCCCCCACAACTTTGTTCCGTGTAAATCAGCATAAAAAACCCTAATGAACACTGCTTGTAGATATCTCCTTACTTGCTTAGTATTGTTGTAATCCTTGTTGTTCTGTAGAATGAAGTCACTGAGCATGCCCAGATCTCCGCTGATTTAAGGCACACTCTATGTGCTTATCTATCTGTTATCAGGACGGCACAACACTGAACTCTGCTAATCACTCAGAGCTTCCTCCTACACACCATGTGACCATGTGACCTCACATACAGTCTAAACTTGGCCATTACTGCAGTCTTATCAGCTGAAGCTGATAAGTCTGACAAAAGGAAACATTAGACATCGGCATAAGTAAATACTATGAAATAAACAAGTCAGCTATGAACAGGGAAGCAGGGTTGCCATAGAAACGTTGTATTGAGAAGGAGGCTTGGTTAACAGTACAGGAAGTGCTCAATGTAAGGGCGGAAATGCACCCCACCATGGACTCAGAAAACAATACTTACGATGGTGCTGCCTAACCCCTGGAAACAAGTTTTTTAAAGTGTCTTTAAACAGTAAGTAATATGCGATTTGGGCTGGATCACAGTGGCTATAGTCTGATAATGACTTATTATAATGGACTAAATGAAAAGAAGCATCAGAGTGGGAGAGTTTACTTCCTCTTCAATGCTTATTCCACAAAAGAATAACATTTTGGCTAGGATTGGTCTTTAATGACAGTCCTACCTACAAGACCCTTCAAATTCGTCCAAAGCATCCTGCATGTTTCTGGGGACCTGACAAAACCAGCTGCCTACTTCCAAAACCCAATGGTCACCTTTTAACCTCCAGCACTGGCCAGCAATGCCCAATTACCCACCGATGAAGCAACAGTAGTCAATGTGGGGGAAATGTTTGGGACACACTAGACAACGTTGGATCAGATACAGATTGATTTCAAAGTTCTAATCAATGTTTAATGTTGTAAAGTACAGTAGGTACTCTCCAAATAAGACAAACTTAAAGTTTAACTCCAGGGAACAAGTTAAATCAGCAAATTTTTAATGTCTGTACATTACATACTGCAACTCTTCTGAAGTTGGAAAGTTAACTCAACTTAAAGTACAGTATATTTAAAGCCAAAAAACGTTTGTTCACTTTAGATAGAATAGAGAGAATTACAACCACTGATGCATTTTTTTGCCATCTGTATCTTATTGAGGAAGAATTATTTTTACTTCCTGCCCCATACACACAACAGAAAGTGAGAAGAAATACAGTGCCTTAAAAAGGTATTCCTACCCCTTGAAATGTCTCACGTTTTGTCGTGTTACAACCAAAAAACGTAAATGTATTTTTTGGGATTTTATGTGATAGACCAACACAAAGTGGCACATAATTGTGAAGTGGAAGGAAAATGATAAATGGTTTTCAATATTTTTTACAAATAAATATGTGAGTGGGGCATTTGTATGGCGCCCCCCGGAGTCAATACTTTGTAGAACCCCCTTTCACTGCAATTACAGCTGCAAGTCTTTTTGGGGATGTCTCTACCAGCTTTGCACATCTAGAGAGGGACATTTCTGCCCATTCTTCTTTGCAAAATCTCTCAAGCTCTGTCAGATTGGATGGAGAGCGTCTGTGAACAGCAATTTTCAAGTCTTGCCACAGATTCTCAATTGGATTTAGGTCTGGACTGTGACTGGGCCATTCTAACACATGAATATGCTTTGATCTAAACCATTCCATTGTAGCTCTGGCTGTATGTTTCGGGTCGTTGTCCTGCTGGAAGGTGAACCTCCGCCCCCGTCTCAAGTCTTTTGCAGACTCTAGATTTTCCTGTATTTGGCGCCATCCATCTTCCCATCAACTCTGACCAGCTTCCCTGTCCCTGCTGAAGAAAAGCATCCCCACCACATGATGCTGCCACCACCATGTTTCACAGTGGGGATGGTGTGTTCAGGATGATTAGAAATGAGAAAGTGTGCAGTTTAAAGGGTATATATCGCAGGGTGACACTGCGAGCAACCCGGTAGTTTATGTGCCAATGTCCCGATATTGATTACGAAAGAAAGGGTACTAGTATTAAGTAGACTTTGAAAGGCACATAGGTACTCTATCTAAAAGGTAATAAAGGTTTTTTATTAAGTATTGACAAATTAGCAAAAATGTATCTATATTCATTGCTAGAATTTATGACTTTGTATTGTATTGTATTTTTATAGTTTATAGCCTGCTATGAGCTCCATTGGAGATTGTTAATGGTTACGGAGTTTGGGCAATTTTAGCAATACTTTTTATAATGAACTTTCTTGATCATACATCACGGGACACAGGAGCTTCATTACATAGTGGGTTATATAGGCACCTCTGGTGATTGGACACTGGTTGACCCTAATTAAGGAGAATTCCTCCCCTATATAACCCCTCCCATCCGGGAGGCACCTCAGTTTTTTCGCCAGTGTCTGGTCGATGGTCACGTAAAACTTAGCTCTATGCGGGTCCCGGCGAGGGCCGAAGGGCTACAACAAACCGGATCCATACCTCGGGCCGATATTTGACTCCCAAGATGGTATGGTACCCGGGCCTCGTTTGCCGAAGACACGAGGTTTTGCCTGTAAGTCCTCTCCATTGGAAGACTGGACTCTGGGACAACCAGACTTGGGGTACTGTTGACTCAGGGCGCCCGTAAGTTTCTGGCAGAGTTTTTTACAAGGCCCAGGTAGGAGGATCTTTTCGTAAGAACCCCAGATACGCCTGAAGGTTGGCTAACAATACCCGCCGTGATGGGTGAAGGCTGGAATTGGTCTGAACACAGCAATTCCTGCGGCGGGGAACAGGTATGGGAAGTCATCCTATATATTTAATATATGAATGGATTTCTTCACTGTGAGTAGTTGTATGTCTTACCTGGTTTCCACCACTAGATGGAGTAAGAGCAGCCTGATGCATACTTACATGCCTTTCAATACTAACACGCTCAGTGAAGTGCCTGGTTCTCCAGCTCTCACGTCTCCTTGCAGTCCCTGCCACAATAAAGGTAAAAAAGGGGTCCCACGCAGATCAGGGGGTCCCCAGGTCACTCCTTTTGGGTTCTCCTCCCCCCCCCCGGATCCCGCGGTCCTCGTGCACGCGCGCCGGGCGCGCTCCCGGCCTAATGGGGAAAGGGGGGGGGGGTGTGGTTGCCAGCTGTGCACAATCAGGTGCTCTATGCTGTAATGCAGGCACCAAAACGGCCGATTTAAAAGCCCAGAGCGTCAGGGGACTGTAAGGTGAGACACAGGAGCTGTGGGCTGTAAGCATCCGTGGGATTGGATCCAGGCAAACCCTAAGACACCTACTCGGCATCATATTGTGCAGTTAAGCTAATATTGATTTATTGTGAGACTTTAAGCACAAACAAGTGATTGCATTTTACATTAGTAACTCTGCTTTGTAGCTCAGTACTATGTCTCCTCGTAAGAGGGTTTCAGGGGCAGGTAACAAAAGCACTGGCAAATCACCGCCTAGGTCCAGGGGTTCCAAGGGTGCATGCAGGTTACCATCCCCCTCTGCAAGAGTGGAGCATGCATCTCAAGACGAGTCAGTGCCCCTTTCAGGCTTTGCAGCCTCTCCTAATGTCGCAGCCCCGGTCTATGTCACTGAGGACTCCCTTAGGGCTTCATTGGAGAGTTTTGAAGGGAGGATAATGAATTTTATTTCTGCTTCCCTAAAAGATAGCAGAAAAAGGGGTAGATCCCCTCCCTCTGCTGAAATCCCTCTCTCAGACAGTTGCTCTGAAAATGAGGAGAGATCCCTATCTTTGGAAAGGGATCATGAGCAGTCGGATCAGTCAGAGGATGAGGAGCTAGTCCCCTCCTCCCAGGCACTCAGAAAGCAGGTGCAGTATTACACTGAATTGGTGCGTACCACGTTCAGAATGCCGCCTGCTGAAGTCGCTACATCCTCTGTCTCTTCCCTGGGAGTCAGGAAAGCCCCACAGACTGCTTGTTCCTTCCCAATTCATCCTTTAATGGCTGACTTGATGTATGAGGACTGGGGACATCCCGATAAACTGTTTACTCCTCCCAAGAGGTTTTCTATGAATTATCCCGTGGAGGAAAGTTTCACCAAGAAATGGGGGGCCCCATCTGTTGATGCGGCTATCTCTTGTGTGAATAAAAACCTAACTTGTCCTTTGGATAATGCGCAGGTATTTAAGGATCCAGCTGACAAAAGGCTGGAAACCTTGTTAAAAGCCTCCTTTTCCATGGCCGGCGCTGTGGTGCAACCTACAGTCGCAGCCGTAGGATTGTGTCAGTTCCTTAAGGAACAGGTCAAACAAATGTTTGAACTCCTCCCCAGCGAGGAAGTAGTGAAATATGCAGAGATGCCTCACATCTTATGTTTCATAATTGATGCGATTTTGGATTCTGTCCAACAAGCATCCCGTTTGTCCCTTATGTTGGTACACATGCGTAGGGCTCTATGGCTAAAAAATTGGGCCGCTGAGATGTCATGCAAAAAGCATTTGGCTGGGTTCCCATTTAAAGGGGAACGTTTGTTTGGAGAAGAACTAGATAAATTCATCCAAAAAATCTCAGGAGGTAAATCTACACTCCTTCCAGTCAAGAAGAGTAAGCGTCCTTCATTCAGGCGTACTCTTTCTCCCGAAGCATCAAGCTCTAAACAGTGGCGACGGCCTTCCCAGCCCTCCGCTGCTAGAAAGCCTCAGGGCCGAGCCCAGGGACAGAAAAAGACTTGGGGGCGGAAGCCTGCCAAGCAAACCTCCAAGACCTCCTTGTGAAGGGGCGCCCCCGCTCGGCCGAGTGGGGGGAAGGCTCCTGCAGTTTGCAGGCGCCTGGCGGGAGGAGATTCAGGACAAGTGGGTGATCTCTTCGGTATCTCTGGGCTACAGGCTAGAATTTCAGAAGATTCCACCCTTTCGTTTTCTAAGGTCAAGGATCCCCAAGGATCCAAAAGAGCGGAAATCGCTACTCCTGGCCTTAGATCAGTTACTATCCCAAGGTGTGATAGTAGAGGTGAGCCCGAAAGATCAGGGTTCAGGTTTTTATTCGAATCTCTTCACCGTCCCAAAACCAAACGGAAGTGTCAGACCTATCTTGGATCTGAGAGACTTGAATCGGTTTCTACACATCCAGACCTTCCGGATGCAGTCTATACGCACTGTGGTTTCCTCCCTGCAAGGGGGAGAATTCATGGCATCAATAGATATCAGAGATGCATATCTCCATGTGCCAATATTTCCCGCGCACCAGAAGTTCCTAAGGTTCGCGGTAGAGCAACGCCACTTTCAATTTGTGGCCCTGCCATTCGGCCTAGCCACGGCCCCCCGAGTCTTCACGAAGATTCTAGACCCTCTCTTAGCAACCTTAAGAGTTCAGGGCATAGCCGTCATGGCTTACCTAGATGACTTGCTTCTCGTAGAGAGAACTATAACGAGCCTAAGTCGCAGCGTCACCAAAACGCTGGAACATCTGGGCCGCCTAGGTTGGATTATAAACCTAGAAAGGTCGTCTCTGCAACCGACCACCAGGTTGGATTACCTGGGTCTCATTATCGACACCGCTCAGGGCAGGGTGTTCCTTCCAGGGCCAAAGGCCTTGGCCATTGGAGATCTGGTGCGCCTAGTTCTGGGCAGAAGATCTCCCTCTATTCGTCTATGTATGAGACTATTGGGAAAGATGGTCGCCTCATTCGAGGCCGTCCCATTTGCCCAGTTCCACTCAAGGCCCCTGCAAAGATGCATCCTTGCGATTTGGAACAGGAAGCCCCAATCCCTGGATCTTCCTATGCGTTTATCCCCCCGGGCACGCAAGAGTCTTGTTTGGTGGTTACAAACCAGAAATTTGCTAAAAGGCAAAACATTTCTTCCCCTCTCATGGAAGATGGTCACAACGGATGCCAGCCTGACAGGCTGGGGAGCCGTATTAGAGGGAACATGCTCGCAGGGAAAATGGTCTGCGACCGAAAGTCTGTTGCCCATAAATATCCTAGAGATTCGGGCAGTTTACATGGCACTCAGAGAGTGGTCTCACAGACTGCGAGGCTTCCCGGTTCGGATTCAGTCCGACAATGCCACCGCGGTGGCTTATATCAATCACCAGGGCGGTACCAGAAGTCTGGTGGCCCAAAACGAGGTGAATCGCATACTTGTCTGGGCAGAAGAGCATGTTCCGTGCCTCTCTGCAGTCTTCATCCCAGGAGTGGAGAATTGGCAGGCGGATTATCTCAGCCGCCAGCAGTTGTGCCCAGGAGAATGGGCTCTGCACCCCGATGTGTTTCGAGACATATGTTACAAATGGGGCACTCCAGACGTGGATCTTTTTGCGTCCAGATTCAACAGGAAACTGGACAACTTTGTGTCAAGGACAAGAGATGCACTTGCTCAGGGGTCAGATGCTCTGACGGTTCCCTGGAATCAGTACAATCTGATCTATGTCTTCCCCCCGAACCCGCTACTGTCACGGTTCCTGGGAAGGGTCAAGAGGGAGGCGAAGTCGGTCCTTCTAGTGGCCCCGGCTTGGCCCAGGCGACCATGGTTCGCAGAAATCATGAAGCTAGCAGTGGGCAGGCCATGGACCCTCCCCCTCCGGCCAGATCTGCTCTCGCAGGGCCCAATTTACCATCCTGCTTTACGCAGTCTGAATTTGACGGTCTGGCTGCTGAGACCCACATTTTAAAAGACCGTGGTCTTTCGGGGCCAGTCCTTTCCACTCTGGTCAATGCCAGAAAGCCGGCCTCCAGGCGTATCTATTACAAGATCTGGAGGGCATATGTTTCCTGGTGTGAACCCAGGAGATGGCATCCCAGAAGGTATGTCATTAACAGAATCTTGGCCTTTCTCCAATCAGGCCTTGAATTGAATTTGGCCATAAGCACCATCAAGGTGCAGATTTCGGCCCTGTCGGTTTTTTTTTTCAAAGACCGCTTGCATCACATTCCCTGATACGGGCCTTTATCCAGGGGGCTATGCGGATGAGACCGCCAGTCAGACCTCCGGTATGCCCATGGGATCTGAATTTGGTTCTCTCGGCCTTAGTAGCCCAACCATTT
This sequence comes from Lithobates pipiens, assembly GCF_037356315.1. Lineage (NCBI taxonomy): Eukaryota > Metazoa > Chordata > Amphibia > Anura > Ranidae > Lithobates > Lithobates pipiens. The sequence goes on along the minus strand of NW_027507686.1, from coordinate 13,497,600 downwards.
GAACCTTTGCATCTTGCTTCGTTAGTCCTCTTGACAAAGAAGCTAGTCTTCCTAGTAGCCATATCCACGGCTAGAAGGGTATCAGAATTGGCAGCTCTTTCTTGTAAAGAGCCCTATTTAATTATCCATAAGGACCTGGTGGTTATGCGTCCCAACAGGTCCTTTCTACCTAAGGTGGTTTCAGGTTTTCATCTGAATCAAGATATAATCCTACCATCCTTTTTTCCAGATCCTCAGTCCATAGAGGAAGAATCCTTACACACTTTAGATGTGGTTAGAGCAATCAGTCTTTATCTTCAAGCAACTGCTCAGATAAGAAAAACTGACTGCTTATTTATTCTGCCAGAAGGCCCTAGAAGGGGTCAGGCAGCGTCAAAGTCCACTCTCTCGAGATGGATCAGACAGGTTATTTCTCAGGCCTATAGCTTAAAGGGGAAGATTCCTCCTTTTTCAGGTGAAAGCGCACTCTACTAGGGCTGTCAGTGCTTCTTGGGCAGTGCATCACCAGGCCTCCCTGGCTCAGATCTGTAAGGCTGCGACTTGGTCATCAATCCACACATTCACCAGATTCTATCAGGTGGATGTCAGAGGGCAAGAGGATATCGCCTTCGGGCGCAGTGTACTGCAGGCTGCAGTTTAGGTCCTCAGGTCCCTGGCGGTCTATGCTTATGATCTGTGTCTCCCTCCCCTCAACCTGAGCATTGCTTTGGGACATCCCACTATGTAATGAAGCTCCTGTGTCCCGTGATGTATGATCAAGAAAATGGGATTTTTATATACAGCTTACCTGTAAAATCCTTTTCTTGAGAGTACATCACGGGACACAGGGCTCCCGCCCCTCTTGGGTTTTACGTGGTTCTTATTGCTTTGCTACAAAACTGAGGTGCCTCCCGGATGGGAGGGGTTATATAGGGGAGGAATTCTCCTTAATTAGGGTCAACCAGTGTCCAATCACCAGAGGTGCCTATATAACCCACTATGTAATGAAGCCCCTGTGTCCCGTGATGTACTCTCAAGAAAAGGATTTTACAGGTAAGCTGTATATAAAAATCCCATTTTTTTTGTGTTTTGTACATGCAATTGATAAATTTTTGCTAATTTGTCAATACTTAATAAAAAACCTTTATTACCTTTTAGTACCTATGTGCCTTTCAAAGTCCACTTAATACTAGTACCCTTTCTCTCGTGTTCAGGATGATGTTTTCCGCCACACATAGCGTTTGGCTTTTAGGCCGAAAAGTTCAATTTTGGTCTCATCTGACCAGATCACCTTCTTCCACATGTTTGCTGTGTCCTCCACATGGCTTCTTGCAAGCTGCAAATGGGACTTCTTATGGTTTTCTTCTTGTCACTCTTCCATAAAGGGCAGATTTGTGGAGAGCACGACTAATAGTTGTCCTGTGGACAGATTCTCCCACCTGAGCTGTGGATCTCTGCAGCTCCTCCAGAGTTACCATGGACCTCTTTGCTCTTCTCTGATGAATGCTCTCCTTGCCCGGCCGGTCAGTTTAGGTCTTGGTAGGTTTGCAGTTGTGCCATACTCTTTCAATTTTCAGATAATGGATTGAACAGAGCTCCGTGAGATGTTCAAAGCTTGGGATATTTTTTTTTACAACCTAACCCTGCTTTAGCCCTTGTACACATGGTCGGACACTCTGCCAACCAAATCCGTCGGATTTTGTCCGTCGGATTTTGTCCGAAACTGTTGCATACACACGGTCGGACTAAGTTGTCGAAAAATCCGATCATTCTGAACGTGATGACGTAATTTCATTACGATGGGACTACGTTCAGGCTAGTAGCCAATAGCTTTGATGTAGGAATTTGATCTGAGCATGCGTGGCACTTGTTCCGATCAAAATTCTCTACACATGATCGGAGTATGTCCAATCGGACCAGTTGGTCGGAAAATATTTCCAACAAGTTGTAAAATTGGGTCCGACGGATATTCCGACGGAATCAGTCCGATGGAGACCACACACAGTTGGATTATCCGACAACACGGTCCGATAGGACACATTCCGACGGATTCTCCGACCGTGTGTACAAGGGCTACCACTTCTCCACAACTTTATCCCTGACCTGTCTGGTGTGTTCTTTGGCCTTAATGATGTTGTTTGTTCACTAAAGTTCTCTAACAAACCTCTGAGGGATTCACATAACAGCTGTATTTATACTGAGATTAAATTACACACAGGTGGACTCTATTTACTAATTAGGTGACTTCCGAAGGCAATTGGTTCCACTAGATTTTAGTTAGGGATATCAGAGAAAAGGGGGCTGAATACAAATGTACACCAAACTTTTCACCTATTTATTTGTAAAAAAAAGTTTGAAAACCATTTATCATTTTACTTTCACTTTACAATTATGTGCCACTTTGTGTTGGTCTATCACATAAAATCTTAATAAAATAATTTTACATTTTTGGTTGTAACGTGACAAAATGTGGAAAATTTTAAGGGGCATGAATACTTTTTAAGCCACTCTATCTCTAACCATTCACACCTGGGCATTGTGTAACGAGATTCCCAAATGGGCTCCTTCACACCTAAGAGTTGCGTCAATTGTGGCCTGACGCATTACGCTTGCAAAAGTACAGGAACTTCTTTGGAGCAGAATCTGATGTGTTTGTCCCCTTAGATGTTTATGAAAGTAACTTAAAGTATATCTAAATCCCCAAATTTTTACAATGGTTACAACCATTGTCAAGTTTTTTTTACCATCTGTGTCTCATTGAGGAAGAAGTATTTTCTCTTCCTGTCTCATACACACAACAGAAAGTGAGAGGAAATATCTCTAACTATTCACATCTAACTATCTAACCAAATATCGAAATATCTCCAACCATTGAGCATTGTGTCACGGGATTCCCAAAAGAGGGTTGCGTCAATTTGTGGCCTGTCGCATGAAGCTCGAAAAAGTACAGGAGCTTCTTTCGGGCACAATCTCATGTTTTTGTCCCCATAGACTTTAATAGAAAAACATGTGCCTGTGCATTTTTCAAGCACTCCCATTTAAATGTCTATGAGGCCAAAAACAGATAGTAATTGTGTTCCTCTACTACACGTCACGTGTAAAAACCCACCAAAAAGCCTCTGAACTGCCTGGCTATGCTCACACTTAAGTGTAAATGAGGGATCAAACTTAAGGGAAATTCCCTGTTAGACAGTTGCTACTTGAATAAGTGACTCTATTGGATCAAAAGTTTACATACCCCAGTTCTTAATACCGTCTTTTGTGGTATTGGTGGATGAGGCTCTTTATCTTCTCAGATGGTAAAGCTGCCCGTTCCTCTTGGCGAAAAGCCTCCAGTAAATTCTTGGGCTGTCTTGTATGGAGTGCATGTTTGCGATCTCCCCAGAGTGGCTCAATGATATTGAGGTCAGGAGACTGAGATGGCCACTCCAGAACCTTTAATTAATTCTGCTGTAGCCAATGACAGGTCAACTTGGCCTTGTGTTTTGGATCATTTCCATGTTGGAATGTCCAAGTACGTCCCATGTGCAGCTTCCTGGCTGATGATTGCAAATGTTCCTCCAATATTTTTTGATAACATATTCATGTTGCCAACAATTTTCACCAAATTTCATGTGCCTTTGTAGCTCACACATCCCCAAAACATCAGCGATCCACCTCCGTGTTTCACAGTAGGAATGGTGGACCTTTCATCATAGGCCTTGTTGGCTCCTCTACAAATGTAGCGTTTATGGTTGTGGCCAAAAAGCTAAATTTTGGTCTCATCATTCCAAATGACTTTGTGGCAGAAGGTTTGAGGCTTGTCTCTGTGCTGTTTGGTGTATTGTATGCGGGATACTTTGTGGCATTTGCGTAGTAATGTTTTTCTTCTGGCGACTCGACCATGCAGCCCATCTTTCTTCAAGTTCCACCTTATCGTGCATCTTGAAACAGCCGCACCACATGTTTTCAGAGGGTCCTGTATTTCACCTGAAGTTATTTGTGGGGTTTTCTTTGCATCCCCAACAATTTTCCTGGCAGTTGTGGAAGACATTTTAGTTGGTCTACCTGACCGTGGTTTGGTTTCAACAGAACCCCTCATTTTCCACTTCTTGTTTAGAGTTTGAACATTGCTGATTGGCATTCTCAATTCCTTGGATATCTTTTCATATCCCTTTCCTCTTTTATACAGTTCAGCTACCTTTTGCCGCAGACCCTTTGACAATTCTTTTGCTTTCCCCATGGCTCAGAATCCAGAAACCTCAGTGCAACACTGCAAGGGTCTGTCAGGAGTCCAGAAACTCATTGACCTTTTATACACACACACTAATTACAAGCAAACAGATCACAGGTGAGGATGGTGACCTTTAATAGCCATTCAAACCCCTTTGTGTCAACTTGTGTGCATGTTATCAGGCCAAAAACACTGGGGTATGTACATTTTTGATCAGGGTCATTTGGGTAGTTTCTGTTCTCATTATGATTTAAAAAGAGTAAACACAGGTGATTGATAATAAATGACTTCAGACAAACACTAACCATGAGTGAAAGAAAAGTTTTTGTGTTATCATTCATATTCTCTGAAAAATGGCCAAGAAATCATAAATTCTGCCAGGGTATGTAAACTTATCAGCACATAGTGTATATTGTACATCGGTCCCTGCTCTCAACATGCTTACAATTGAAGGCCCCTAGCTCACATTCATGTACTAGGGCCAATTTGGACAGGAACCCATTAACCTACCAGCTTGTCATAGGAGTGTGGGGGGAAATTCACACAGTGTGGGTGGGTGCAGCGTGGTGCAGAAGCAGAAAACACTCAGAGTCCAGATGCAGAGCAATAGGAATATATTGTGACTGAAGTTCGGCAATACACAACAAGCCAAACAAGAAGGCAGTATGACCAGGGACACTCACAGTATATAACAGCAATGAGTCAGTAGCAGATTGTCACGGGTGTGCCGGCCCGTCAGCACCTGTCTCGAGGAGCGCAGTGAGGCCTGGCCGGTCAATACCCAAATGGGGTGATCCGAGGTAGAATGGCATCTCCCGGGAATTTTTCCTACTCCTCAGGAACCTCACCCTGAAGCTATCTCTGGCAGATGGGTGACTTGTCCCAACTCTTGCCACACACAAAATACGAGGCAAGCCCAGGAGCCAGGGTCTTAAGTAGACTCTGCCTGACCCAAGATGGCCACCAGCATCCAATCGGATAGCTGCCCCCTGTGACCCCAGGAGACCATAGAGAAACCAAGTTCCTCTCGACTTGCGCTCCCTCAATGCAAATTAGACCCATTTGGTGCTTTGTGTTCTCTTAACAAGTTTAAAATCTCATTAGAAAAACAGGGAGGCTGCCATGGCATTCTGAAAATGCTAATTGCCTGACTGTCCTTCCAACCTTCTCACTTCAATGCCTTAGCCACTGACCCCCCAAAATTATAAAAATGTCTAAATCAAGAGCAGTACTAAAGTGGAACGTCACTCAGTCAACATGAACTATTTTAAAGGGGTTGTAAACACTAGAGGTTTTTCCCCTTAATGCATTCTATGCATTAAGGGGAAAAACCTCCTGTCATGCAGCAGCCCCCCCACGAGCCCCCCTTTTACTTACCTGAGCTCTGTAATTCCCATGATGGGAACAAGCACACCAGCTATGGCCGGTGTCTCGTGTCCTGATTGGATAGATTGATAGCAGCGCTGCCATTGGCTCCCGTTGCTGTCAATCAAATCCAATGATGCGGGAGCCAGGGGCAGGGGCGGGTCCTGCAGTCTGTGTCATTAGACGCAGCAGCAGGACTCGGGAGCGTGCCCGCACAAGTGCCCCGAGGGAGAGTGCTTCTGAGATGGGGCACTCGAGAAAAAGAGGAGCCACCAAGGCCGTGGGGGACCCCAGAAGAGGAGGATCAGGGCCACTGTGCAAAACCAACTTCACAGAGGAGGTAAGTATTAGTATTTGTTAAAAAAAAAACAAAAAAACAAGGGTTTAGTAACTTTTTACTGTAAATCCTTATGCTGCTAGCATTAGTAAATAAATAGGAAGTTATACTATATTTTCTTGTTTTAAACTTTTTTTTACATTTCTTTAGTTGCTTCCTGATTTCTGGTCTGGGCCACTTCAGCTCCAGAAGATTTCCCCCCTCCCCTCCTTCAGGATCAGGCCATGTTTTGCGATACGGCACTGCATTGTTTAACTGACAATTGCACGGTCATGTGACGCTGTACCTCAATGAAATTGACGTCCTTTTTTTCCTACAAATAGAGCTTTCTTTTGGTGGTGTTTGATCACCTCTGCAGGTTTTATTTTTTGCACTATAAACGAAAGAAGAGCGACAATTTTGAAAAAAAATAAAAAAACATTATTTTTTACCTTCTGCTATAAAACACATCCAATAAAAAAAAATAAAAAAATCGAAATTCTTTGTTAATTTAGGCCAATATGTATTCTGCTACATGTTTTTTGGTAAAAAAAATAAAATAAAAAAATACCAATAAACGTATGTTGATTGGTTTACGCAAAACTTATAGCGTCTACAAACTTTGGGATATTTTTCTTTCTTTTTTTTTTTATTTTTGTTTCTTTACTAGCAATGGGGGTGATCAGTGACTTATAGCAGGACTGGGATATTGCGGTGGACAAATCGGACCCGTAACTAACAGTTTTGACACTTTTTGATGACCAGTGACAAGTAAAAGGGGGGCTCGTGAGAGGGGGCTGCTGACACTGGGCCCCACAAAGTTTTTTTTTTTTATGGTCGAACTAGATGGACGTGAGATGGACGTGTCTTTTTTCAACCTGACTTTGTAACTATGTAATACAGCAATCAGTGCTAAAAAAATATGCACTGTCACTGTGCTAATCACACTGGCTGGGAAGGGGTTAACAGCAGGGTTTAAATGTGTGCCTAGCGGGTGCTTACTAACTGTGGGGGAGGTGCTTTTACTACTTGAAGACATGGACCAGTATTTCTGCTTCACAGAAACACAGGATCCATGTCTTCCGTACTCACATAATGACAGTCTGCATAGATGGCAGGGGCGTTGCGAGATCTACAAAAGATCTGGGGCTAGACCCATAGCAGCGTAGTTAAGAAAGTCATACTTGGGTGGGCATAAACATGTATATAATATATTGTTTGTGTGTATGTATCCCCAGAACGCCCCCCCTTACATTAGGGTCCCCAGAGAGCTCCCCACTTACATCAGAGTTCCCAGAGAGCCTCCCCTTAAATCAGGGTCTCCAGAGAGCCCCCCGCATCAGGGTCCCCAGAGAGCCCCCCACTTACATCAGGGTCCCCAAGGAGCTTCCCCTCTCCTTGGGGACCCCTGGAGAGACTCTGGGCTATGGGCCCCAGATTCAGGGCTATAGACTCAAAAGCCACCCCCTAGTGACACTACTGATAGACGGACTGTCCTTCTGTTTGAGTAAGGAACGAATGGCGAGTCCCGGCAGACTTTGGGTCCGTGGGAACCCACTGATCAGCTCCCACTGTATAAAATCACAGTGGGAGCGAGTTGCTGGCATTGTGTGCCCGCGCCCAAAGCCCGGAAGTGCAGAATTCCGTATACATATACGTATAGCTACTTTGCAAAGAAGAGTGGTCAAAAATGTCACTCTCTCTAATAGTGGAGGCTGGTGGGTTTTCTTGGGGGGGGGGGGGCGGCAAACAAGCAGACGGCACCTTCCCAGTCGCTGTCTGTCGGTGGGTCCGGCACTTACCCCATCTAGGTGGCGGGCGGATGGCAGCGTCTCCTGCGCTCTCTTCTCCATTATGGCGGCAACTGCCCCCTCCTCCTAGGCGTCCAATAGGATTGGCCCTCCTTTTAGCCAATCTTCAACGTCATTTTTTTTTTTCTTTCTTTCAACTGGAGAGGGGGATGGGGGGAGGGCTTCTCAGCTAAGCACGCCCTCCTGCCTCCATGCCTGAGCTGGGGGCAGAGGGATTCCAGGAATTGAATGCAACATGAATCATTTACCCTTACTCAAGCAATACTAGGGGGGTGTTTATCAAAGTGATTTCTCAATAAAATAAAGCATGGAAACACAGATGGATGGGTGAGTTTGCTTTAAGTATTAAAAAAGAATTTATTTTTAATTTTTTGATTTGTGGTACAGTTCAGTTCGGCTTTAAAGTATTATAAAAGATTAAATTATTAATAATCAGCCTCACAACCAGTCAACTAGAATTTTCAGAAGGTCAGCAATGACACCCTATGACTGCTTTATTTTTTAAGTTTTCTTGTTTAATTACAATGCATTTTTTAAAAAGAAGATCACATTGCTCTGGCTACAAACCGGTTTCCTCTCCCGGTGTTCATTAACATGTGACTTCCTCTCATTTATTTGGGCTGCTGGCTTTACACTGGATGTGCGTCGCTCTCTCCGTCTTCCCGGCATTATCCTCGCCGAGTCTGTTACAGCATGTAAACCTTATCCGCTGCATCAAACCCGCTCCTCAGTGTCTGCTCCGGCTAATTAAGAGCCTTCCAATCTGTAGTCAGGGTAACACATCGGTGCCCAGTTCACCCCAGAACACCGCCGGATAATTCCGTGTGTCAGCTGGAGATGCAAGACAATACAGCAAACCACATGTAACCCTGAAACCCCATTAGATAGATGGATGGATAGATAGATAGATAGATAGATAGATAGATAGATAGATAGATAGATAGATAGATAGATAGTAGGCTTGTGCAATTTGTTTCCTAATGAATCGAAATCTGGCCGAATTTCGCATCTTTCGGACATTCAGATTCAATAAACAAACGACTTTCCAAACTACGAATCATTATCACGAATGTCTATACATACATAAATAGCGAATACGAATGAATGAATTCGACACTCTACGAATAATAACGAATAACGAATTATCCGAAAACGTATTAACGTAACATAATGAATATAACACAACGAAATGATGTATTTTACGAATGACAACGAACCAAAACGAAACTAAATTTTCCATTGTGCACAAGTCTAATAGATAGATAGATAGATAGATAGATAGAAAGATAGATAGATGATAGATAGATAGATAGATAGAAAGATAGATAGATAGATAGATAGACCGACCAGATAGACCAGATAGATAGATAGATAGACTGACCAGATAGACCAGATAGATAGATAGATAGACCAGATACTGTAGATACAGTGCCTTGAGAAAGTATTCATACCCCTTGAAATTTTCCACATTTTGTGATGTTACAACCAAAAACATAAATGTATTTTATTGGGATTTTACGTGATAGACCAACACAAAGTGTCACATAATTGTGAAGTGGAAGGAAAATTATAAATGTTTTTTTTCAAACTTTTTTACAAATAAATATGTGAAAAGTGTGGGGGGGGGGGCATTTGCATTCAGCCCCCTTTACTCTGATACCCCTAACTAAAATCTAGTGGAACCAATTGCCTTCAGAAGTCACCTAATTAATAAATAGAGTCCACCTGTGTGTAATTTAATCTCAGCATAAATATAGCCATTTCCGTGAAGCCCTCAGAGAACCTTACGGAACAAACTGCATCATGGAGGCCAAGGAACACACCAGACAGGTCAGGGATGAAGTTGTGGAGAAGTATAAAGCAGGGTTAGGTTATAAAAAAAATATCCCAAGCTTTGAACATCTCACGGAGCTCTGTTCAATCCATCATCCGAAAATGAAAAGAGTATGGCACACCTGCAAGCCTACCAAGACATGGCCGTCCACCTAAACTGACTGGCCGGACAAGGAGAGCATTCAACAGAGAAGAGCCAAGGGGTCCATGGGAACTCTGGAGGAGCTGCAGAGATCCACAGCTCAGGTGGGAGAATCTGTCCACAGGACAACTATTAGTCGTCTCTCCACAAATCTGCCCTTTATGGAAGAGTGACAAGAAGAAAGCCATTGGTGATAAGTCATAAGATGTCCCATTTGTAGTTTGTGAGAAGCCATGTGGGGGACACAGCAAACATGTGGAAGAAGGTGATCTGGTCAGATGAGACCAAAATTGAACTTTTTGGCCTAAAAGAAAAACGCTATGTGTAATGAAAAAACACACCATCCCCACTGTGAAAGATGGTGGTGGCAGCATCCTGTTGTGGGGATTCTTTTCTTCAGCAGGGACAGGGAAGCTGGTCAGAGTTGATGGGAAGATGGATGGAGCCAAATACAGGACAATCTTGGAAGAAAACCTGTTAAAGTCTGTAAAAGCCTTGAGACTGAGGAGGAGGTTCTCCTTCCAGCAGGACAACAACCCGAAACATACAGCCAGAGCTACAATGGAATGGTTTAGATCAGTGGTTTTCGACCTCAGTCCTCAAGTACCCCCAGCAAGCCATGTTTGCAGGTTTTCCTTTATCTTGCACAGGTGCTTAAAATCAGAGTCAATGGCTTGGTATTTTGGACAGCGATTTAAGAGAAATTCCCAAAACATGACCTGTTGGGGGTACATGAGGGACGCGGTTGAGAACCACTGGTTTAGATCAAAGCATATTCATGTGTTAGAATGTGCAGTCAAAGTCAAGACCTAAAGCCAAGTGAGAATCTGTGGCAAGACGTGAAAATTGCTGTTCACAGACGCTCTCCATCCAATCTGACAGAGCTTGAGATATTTTACAAAGAGGAATAGGCAAAAATGTTACTCTCTAGCAGTGGCGGCTGGTGTTTTTTTGTTAGTGGGGGGGGTGGGAAATAACCAGGCGGCATCTTCCCCACCCACCCGTCCACTGTCTGCCAGTTGGTCTGGCACTTACCCCATCTAGGTGGCGGGCGGCAGGCAGCTGGCAGCAGCTCCTGCGTCCTCTTATCCATCAAGGCGGCTTCTGCCATGCATCTCCTCCCCTCCTTCTAGGCGCCCAATAGGATCGCTTCCTGATTGGCCACGAAGAGGTTCATTGTTACAAATAGCACATATTCATTTGTTATTCTAACAGACCTGGGTGTGCTCGGTTCACATTTTCTGCGCCCCAAGCCCACCCCATTTTGAAGTCTCTTAGAGCTGCTGGCTCTAATTATGTGCTTCAAAAAAACACCCCCCTGTTGGAATTCATGCGTCCAGCATCCTGCATAGGGGCCGGGCGCATGGATGGGGGGGCAGTGCCCGTGCGTCTTCAATAGACTCTAGATGTGCAAAACTGGTAGAGACATCCCCAAAAATACTTGCAGCTGTAATTGCAGTGAAAGGCGGTTCTACAAAGTATCGACTCGGGGGGGGGGGCCTGAATACAAATGCCCCCCACACTTTCACATAATTGGAAAATAATTTATTGATTTCCTTCCACTTCACAATTATGTGACACTTTGTGTTGGTCTATCACATAAAATCCCAATAAAATACATTTACGTGTTTGGTTTTACTATGACAAAATGTCAAGGGGTATGAATACTTTTTCAAGGCACCGTAGGGTCAGTGATGTCACAAGCATCCCTTGGCCCCACTGGGCATTGACAGCTTCCTTCCAGAAAAACATGGGTTCAAGCTGAACTCAAGGACATCTCTTGTTTTCTAAGGCCGCGTACACACGCGCGGACTGTTCGCCCAACCTTGTTCGTCAAACAGTTTCGGCAAACAGTCCGCTCAAAATTTGCATGAGCGGACTTGCCCACACACGTGCGGACTGTTTCAGCGAACTGTTTGCCAAACAGTTCGCTCAACTTTTGAAATGAACGGACTCGCCCACGTAAGGCGGAGGCAAGTCCGCCCATTTCGAGCGCGTGTACAGGTAGGCGGGGCCCGCGACGGAGACGTCGCGGGCTCCGCCGCCTGGAATGGGCTTAAAGGGGAACCCCAACGCCGAAAAAAATCGGCGTGGGGGTTCCCCCAAAGTCCACACCAGACCCTTGTCCGAGCACGCTACCCGGCCGGCCAGGAAAGGGGGGCGAGCGAGCGCGCCCCCCCTCCTGAGCCGTACCAGGCCGCGTGCCCTCAACATGGGGGGTGCCTTGGGGAAGGGGGGGCCGCGCGGCCCCCCCACCCCAAAGCACCTTGTCCCCATGTTGATGAGGACAAGGGCCTCTTCCCGACAACCCTGGCCGTTGGTTGTCGGGGTCTGCGGGCGGGGGGCTTATCGGAATCCGGGAGCCCCCTTTAATAAGGGGGCCCCCGGATACCGGCCCCCCACCCTATGTGAATGAGTATGGGGTACAATGTACCCCTACCCATTCACCTGTGAAATAAAGTACAAAAAAAAACACAACACAGGGAAAAAATATTTTATTGCACAGCTCCGGGGGTCTTCCGTCTTCGGGGGTCTTGTCCCCCTCTTCGGTTCTTCTGCCGGGCCACCGCGCCTTCTTATAGCTCTTTTGCAGGTGGTGGCCCGGTCTTCTGTCGCCGTCTTCCGTTCTTCTGCCGCCGCCTTCGGTTCTTCTGCCGGGCCACCGCGCCTTCTTATAGCTCTTTTTGAGGCGGTGGCCCGGTCTTCTGTCGCCGCTGTCGCCGCCGCCGCCTTCCGTTCTTGTTCTTCTTCTTGTTCTTCTTCTTCTTCTCCTGGAGATGTTGACTCGACGAGCTCTCCGGCCACAATGCCAGGGACGCACTGCGCGGCCACTTATATAGTGACAATGGGGCGGTGTCACATGGTATATGTCACATGGGTTGGTCACATGGGTTGATGTCACATGGGGACTATGACATCGTAAGGGGGCGGGGTCACCATGTGACCAACCCATGTGACATATACCATGTGACACCGCCCCATTGTCACTATATAAGTGGCAGCGGAGCGCGTCCCTGGCATTGTGGCCGGAGAGCTCGTCGAGTCAACATCTCCAGGAGAAGAAGAAGAAGAACAAGAAGAAGAACAAGAACGGAAGGCGGCGGCGGCGACAGCGGCGACAGAAGACCGGGCCACCGCCTCAAAAAGAGCTATAAGAAGGCGCGGTGGCCCGGCAGAAGAACCGAAGGCGGCGGCAGAAGAACGGAAGACGGCGACAGAAGACCGGGCCACCGCCTGCAAAAGAGCTATAAGAAGGCGCGGTGGCCCGGCAGAAGAACCGAAGAGGGGGACAAGACCCCCGAAGACGGAAGACCCCCGGAGCTGTGCAATAAAATATTTTTTCCCTGTGTTGTGTTTTTTTTTGTACTTTATTTCACAGGTGAATGGGTAGGGGTACATTGTACCCCATACTCATTCACATAGGGTGGGGGGCCGGTATCCGGGGGCCCCCTTATTAAAGGGGGCTCCCGGATTCCGATAAGCCCCCCGCCCGCAGACCCCGACAACCAACGGCCAGGGTTGTCGGGAAGAGGCCCTTGTCCTCATCAACATGGGGACAAGGTGCTTTGGGGTGGGGGGGCCGCGCGGCCCCCCTTCCCCAAGGCACCCCCCATGTTGAGGGCACGCGGCCTGGTACGGCTCAGGAGGGGGGGCGTGCTCGCTCGCCCCCCTTTCCTGGCCGGCCGGGTAGCGTGCTCGGACAAGGGTCTGGTGTGGACTTTGGGGGAACCCCCACGCCGATTTTTTTCGGCGTTGGGGTTCCCCTTTAAGCCCATTCCAGGCGGCGGAGCCCGCGACGTCTCCGTCGCGGGCCCCGCCTACCTTCACACGCGCTCGTAATGAGCAGACTTTCCTCCGAGCGGGAACAGTTTGCTCATTTCGAAAGTAGCCTACACACGGGCGGACTGTTCGCTCAAACACAGTTTCAGCGGACAGTTTTTCGGAATTTCCGAAAGACTTTGTCCGTCAAACTGTCCGCTGAAACTGTCCGCTGAAAGCCCCACACACGAGCGGACTGTCCGCCCAAACACTGTTCAGCGGACAAGGTTGGGCGAACAGTCCGCCCGTGTGTACGCGGCCTAAAGCCCCGTACACACGAGCGGACTTTTCGACATCCAAACTCCGACGGACTGAGTCTGTCAGACTATTCGATCGTGTGTGGGCTGCAACGGACTTTAGCTTCGCAAAAGTCTGACGGACTTTAGAAATGAAGCATGCTTCAAATTTTCCCGTCGGGACTCCGCCGGACCCGGTCCCCTTCGAAAAATCCGCTCGTGTGTATGCTACTCCGACGGACTAAAACCGACGCTAGGGCAGCTATTGGCTACTGGCTATGAACTTCCTTATTCGAATCCAGTCGTACGTCATCACGTTCGACTCCGTCTGAGTTTGGTGTGATGGTGTGTGTCCAAGTCCGTTCGGTCGAAAAGTCCGCCAGAACTCCGTCGGAACTCCGGCGGAACTCCTTTGGAAGTCTGCCGGACATAAGTCCTCTCGTGTGTACGCGGCATAAGGCCGCGTACACACGGGCGGACTGTTCGCCCAACCTTGTCCGCTGAACAGTGTTTGGGCGGACAGTCCGCTCGTGTGTGGGCTTTCAGCGGACAGTTTCAGCGGACAGTTGGACGGACAAAGTCTTTCGGAAATTCCGAAAAACTGTCCGCTGAAACTGTGTTTGAGCGAACAGTCCGCCCGTGTGTGGGCTTGTCCGCTGTACTTTCGAAATGAGCGGACTGTTCCCGCTCGGAAAGTCCGCCCATTTCGAGCGCGTGTACAGGTAGGCGGGGCCCGCGAAGGAGACTTTGCGGGCTCCGCCGCCTGGAATGGGCTTAAAGGGGAACCCCAACGCCGAAAAAAATCGGCGTGGGGGTTCCCCCCAAGTCCACACCAGACCCTTGTCCGAGCACGCTACCCGGCCGGCCAGGAAAGGGGGGCGAGCGAGCGCGCCCCCCCTCCTGAGCCGTACCAGGCCGCGTGCCCTCAACATGGGGGGTGCCTTGGGGAAGGGGGGGCCGCGCGGCCCCCCCACCCCAAAGCACCTTGTCCCCATGTTGATGAGGACAAGGGCCTCTTCCCGACAACCCTGGCCGTTGGTTGTCGGGGTCTGCGGGCGGGGGGCTTATCGGAATCCGGGAGCCCCCTTTAAGAAGGGGGCCCCCGGATACCGGCCCCCCACCCTATGTGAATGAGTATGGGGTACAATGTACCCCTACCCATTCACCTGTGAACTAAAGTACAATAAAAAACACAACACAGGGAAAAAATATTTTATTGCACAGCTCCGGGGGTCTTCGGGGGTCTTCTCGCCGGACTCCTCCGCTATGTGTGTGTAGCTCTTTTGCTAGCGGAGGAGTCCGGCTTTCTTCCTCCCCGCCGCCGGCCTTTTCTCCCGACTTCGGGGGTCTTGTCCCCCTCTTCGGTTCTTCTGCCGGGCCACCGCGCCTGGTCCGGTGGCCCGGTCTTCTGTCGCCGTCTTCCGTCGCCGCCTTCGGTTCTTCTGCCGGGCCACCGCGCCTTCTTGTAGCTCTTTTACAGGCGGTGGCCCGGTCTTCTGTCGCCGCTGTCGTCGCCGCCGCCGCCGCCTTCCGTTCTTGTTCTTCTTCTTGTTCTTCTTCTTCTTCTCCTGGAGATGTTGACTCGACGATCTCTCCGGCCGGAATGCCAGAGCCGCGCTGTGCGGTCACTTATATAGTGACAATGGGGCGGTGTCACATGGTATATGTCACATGGGTTGGTCACATGGTGACCCCGCCCCCTTACGATGTCATAGTCCCCATGTGACATCAACCCATGTGACCAACCCATGTGACATATACCATGTGACACCGCCCCATTGTCACTATATAAGTGGCAGCGGAGCGTGTCCCTGGCATTCCGGCCGGAGAGATCGTCGAGTCAACATCTCCAGGAGAAGAAGAAGAACAAGAAGAACAAGAACGGAAGGCGGCGGCGGCGGCGACGACAGCGGCGACAGAAGACCGGGCCACCGCCTGTAAAAGAGCTACAAGAAGGCGCGGTGGCCCGGCAGAAGAACCGAAGGCGGCGACAGAAGAACGGAAGACGGCGACAGAAGACCGGGCCACCGGACCAGGCGCGGTGGCCCGGCAGAAGAACCGAAGAGGGGGACAAGACCCCCGAAGTCGGGAGAAGAGGCCGGCGGCGGGGAGGAAGAAAGCCGGACTCCTCCGCTAGCAAAAGAGCTACACACACATAGCGGAGGAGTCCGGCGAGAAGACCCCCGAAGACCCCCGGAGCTGTGCAATAAAATATTTTTTCCCTGTGTTGTGTTTTTTATTGTACTTTAGTTCACAGGTGAATGGGTAGGGGTACATTGTACCCCATACTCATTCACATAGGGTGGGGGGCCGGTATCCGGGGGCCCCCTTCTTAAAGGGGGCTCCCGGATTCCGATAAGCCCCCCGCCCGCAGACCCCGACAACCAACGGCCAGGGTTGTCGGGAAGAGGCCCTTGTCCTCATCAACATGGGGACAAGGTGCTTTGGGGTGGGGGGGCCGCGCGGCCCCCCCTTCCCCAAGGCACCCCCCATGTTGAGGGCACGCGGCCTGGTACGGCTCAGGAGGGGGGGCGCGCTCGCTCGCCCCCTTTTCCTGGCCGGCCGGGTAGCGTGCTCGGACAAGGGTCTGGTGTGGACTTGGGGGGAACCCCCACGCCGATTTTTTTCGGCGTTGGGGTTCCCCTTTAAGCCCATTCCAGGCGGCGGAGCCCGCGACGTCTCCTTTGCGGGCCCCGCCTACCTGTACACGCGCTCGAAATGGGCGGATTTGCCTCCGCCTTACGTGGGCGATTCCGTTCATTTCAAAAGTTGAGCGAACTGTTTGCCCAACCTTGTTCGTCAAACAGTCCGCTCGTGTGTGGGCAAGTCCGCTCATGCAAATTTTGAGCGGACTGTTTGCCGAAACTGTTTGACGAACAAGGTTGGGCAAACAGTCCGCGCGTGTGTACGCGGCCTAAGTGTTCTTGAGTTGAGCCTGGGTTGGCCAACGCAGGTCAATGGACATGGTGTGAGCAAACCCTTAGAACAACTATTGTCAGCTTACAAAGCATAGGTGGCCTCATCTGTGGCCCCTGACATCATTAAAAGGGCTGAGCATAAAGTTTATTTTATGTAACACTATAGAAGACATCACAGAAGATGGTCAGAGACTGTGGCTATGCTACTGGTGTGGTTGGAGACTAGAGACATGATGCAGAGTCTGAGAACATGTTACAAAAGATTGCTGGAGATCACTGCCATTGCAGTCCCTTTATTAATCAGCGCTTCCACTCAGTACTGGGACAGGTTCGTCCAGCGCCCAGTGCAAGGGTGCAAACAATGCATGCTACAGAATGGGTTACCACCTTGTGTTCATTCTTTGCCCCCTTGCTTCAACTGTCCATGGTTGGCATTAAGTGTGCACTGCCCCTGCATAGCCAATCGCTTAGTTTTTTGTGGCTAGAAGCAGTAGCGGCTGGAGCTCAACATTTTTGGGGGCGCACAAACAAGCCGAAAAATACTGAACCCCCCCCCCATCAATTGCAGCCTCACTGTGCCCATCAAATGCAGCCATTGTGCCCATCAAATGCAGCCACTGTGCCCATCAATTGCAGCCATTGTGCCCATCAATTGCAGCCATTGTGCCCATCAATTTCAGCCATTGTGCCCATCAATTGCAGCCATTGTGCCCATCAAAACGCAGCCACTTGTACCCATCAAATGCAGCCACTTGTGCCCATTAAATACAGCCACTTGTGCCCATCATATGCAGCCACTTGTGCCCATCAAATGCAGTCACTTGTGCCCATCATATGCAGGTACCTGTGCCCATCATATGCAGCCACTTGTGCCCTCAAATGTAGCCACTTGTGCCCATCATATGCAGCCACTTGTGCCCATCAAATACAGCCACTTGTGCCCATCATATGCAGCCACTTGTGCCCATCAAATGCAGCCACTTGTGCCCATTAAATACAGCCACTTGTGCCCATCATATACAGCCACTTGTGCCCATCAAATGCAGCCACTTGTGCCCATCATATGCAGGTACCTGTGCCCATCATATGCAGCCACTTGTGCCCTCAAATGTAGCCACTTGTGCCCATCATATGCAGCCACTTGTGCCCATCAAATACAGCCACTTGTGCCCATCATATGCAGCCATTTGTGCCCATCAAATGCAGCCACTTGTGCCCATCAAATGCAGCCACTTGTGCCCATCATATGCAGCCACTTGTGCCCTCAAATGTAGCCACCTGTGCCCATCATATGCAGCCTGCCGACCCCCCACTCACGGCTCTGGCAGCCTCCCGCCCCCCATGCATCTCTGGCAGCACCTCCCCCCCCGCATACGTGACTCTGGCAGCACCCCCCGGCACACGCATGGCTCTGCAAGTACCTCGCGTTCTGGCAGCACCGAACCCAACCTCCTATTTTAAAGCCTATTAGAGCCTCTTGCTCTAATCAGGTGCTTAAAAAAGTACGACCCCCTCCCACCCCTGCAATAGGAATCCAATGCGTCCGGCGTCCTGAAAGGGGATTCTAGCCACTGGCTAGAAGGCAGTTGCAAATGCACGGTGTGTTTTTGTGTCAGCCGTGGTTGGATGGGGTGGAGAGTGGGTATGTTGGAGCATGGAGTGACAGCATTAGCTATCAGAGCAGATGTGAATCTGCGGCCCTTGGTTGCTAGCCACAGATTGGAGCTTTCATGCATTGAGGGGGTGCCCTCCCCTACTGCTACGCCCTGGGCAGCTGTTCCTTTTGCCCACCCCTTGTCCCAGCCCAGCTTTCACTACTGACCACTGGGGTCTGAAGGCCACCAACTAGCACCAAAGGGCTGCGTGTTGGGCATCATGGTCCTAGATTCTGAATACAACGGGAAAAAAAATAATGTGCGAGTTTTGAGGGTACTTTCAAACATTCGGAATGTTCGGAACGTAGCCAAAACTTATAGAAACTCTAGAGTCTTTACTCATTTGTATCACTTACAGCCTACTTGTGAAGGTAGCCCTGAACCAAAACCAAGGGGCGATCTTACAACGAGCACCCCGGCGTATCTGTATTTCTACCTCAGACACAAAGAAAAGCAGACTTTAAGTCTGCAAAATGTCATCCAGGAGCTCTATAAGGTAAATGAGTCTTGTCAGCTTGATGTGCATCTGTCACCCGCGCCTGACATAATATAATGTGAAATGATATCGAACAACAGGCGTTCGCCGCGGAATTGTTAGCGGATCGGCGGCCTGACAGGCGCGCGCTGATCGCACCAATCCCAAGGTCTTTTAACCTTGTTTGACACAAATTGAGCTTGGCTTTTTGCATAGGAGGAACAATCTTCCACCTTCCTCCTTTTTTTCCGTTCTGCCGGAGAACGCCTTTTAACAATTTGCGCTCGAGGATCCCACACTTATTTTGAGTGACAAACAGAAAAAAAAAAGAGGTCTATTAAATTTGAAGGAAAATGGGCCACGTTTGTACGGAACAGGATATGTCTTTTTCTGCCTAGATGTCACAAATTTCCTCAGGTGCATATGAATTTTAGATCATGATATATGAACGCAATAAAGCAAAACACACAAGCGGCGTCTGAATACCAGATGTCACCGGAGGTTTATGGGAGCGGAATCGGAAACTGCGGGCTTTATTTTTTTTACTGGCTTCAAGTTTTTGGTACAGTAGAGAAAGTTTAAAAAAAAAAAAAAATAATAAAAACACTAAGAATGAATATGATCGTCTTAAAATATTCCCAATAGTCTACCAAGGCCTGAGCGTCTTCATCTTCAGGTCCACCCAAAACAGATATTTTATTTTTGTATTTTTTTTTTGTTGGCTTAATGAATCAGATTCATTCATCTTTAAAACTAAGTAGGCACAATAAAATGTATACAATATACTTTAACCACTTTCAGCCCCGGACCATTTTGCTGGTCAAAGACCAGACCACTTTTTGCGATTCGGCGCTGCGTCGCTTTAACTGACAATTGCGCAGTCGTGCAACGTGGCTCCCAAACAAAATTGACGTCCTTTTTTTTCCCACAAATAGAGCTTTCTTTTGGTGGTATTTGATCACCCCTGCAGTTTTTATTTTTTGCGCTGTAAACAAAAATAGAGCGACAATTTTGAAAAAAAAAACGCATTATTTTTTACGTTTTGTTATAATAAATATCCCCAAAAATATATTAAAAAAAACATTTTTTTCCCTCAGTTTAGGCCGATACGTATTTTTCTACATATTTTTGGTAAAAAAAAAAATCACAATAAGAGATTATTGATTGGTTTGCGCAAAAGTTATAGAGTTTACAAAATAGGGGATAGTTTTATGGCATTTTTATTAATAATTTTTATTATTTTTTTTTTACTAGTAATGGCGCCGATCAGCGATTTTTATTGTGACTGCAACATTGCGGCGGACACATCGGACATTTTTGACACATTTTTGGGACCATTGTCATTTATACAGTAATCACTGCTATATAAATGCAGTGATTCCTGTGTAAAGGGCACTGGCAGTGAAGGGGTTAACCAGTGGGTGGCAGTGTAGGGGTTAAGTGTTCCTAGGGGCGTGTTACTAACTGTTGGGGGGCTGGGCTTTCATTTAGTGAACACTGATCTCTGCTCCAATCACATGGAGCAGAGATCAGAGTCACTAGTTGCTAGGCAGAATGGGGAATGCTGTTTACACGGCACGGGACCGGACTCACGGGGGTCCCGACCGACACGCGAGCGTGCCGCCAGCGGCGCGCTCGCGATGGCAGGGCGGCCTTGAAGATTGGACATACCTGTACACCAATATGCCTGCCCGTGCCATTCTGCCGAGGTACATCGGCGTGCGCCGGCCGGGAACTGGTTAATTCAACCATTCACAACCAGGATTCCATGGAACCCTAGGATTCCTAGAAGGTTGCTTGGGGTTTCCTATACTGTGGTTGACTAACCTCCTATCTGATGGTGGTTGCATAGTGACAAGAGTCATCGGCATGAAACCAATTTTTTTTTTAATCCGTCTGTAAGGCTGGGTTCACCTATGCGAATTGGATGCGAGGTTTCGCAGCATCCAATTCGCATGACAGGAGATTGTGATTGGCTCTTTATGGAGCCGGTTCACATAACTGCGGCTGCTGAGCCATTTGCACAGGAATGCTGTGCGTCTTTGGCTCAATTTCCAGGCTGAATTCAGGCAAAAATTCAGCCCTGATTCATCCCTGAAACGTAGAACAGGGATGCGCCGGACACCGGCTGCGAGCCGCATCTGTCTGAGGTGTGAACCCAGCCTAAGGGTGGCATTTTGACCACCAATGTAAGGGGCATTCTTCTCACTGACCACCAATGGAAGGGGTATTCCTCTCACTGATCATTAATGAAAGGGTCATTCTTTCCACTGACCACCAATGTAGGGGGCATTCTTCTCACTGACCACCAATAGAAGGGACATTCTTCCTGCTGACCCCTAATGTAAGGGGAATTCTTCTCACTGACCACCAATGGAAAGGGCATTCTTCTCACTGACCGCCAATGGAAAGGGCATTCTTCTCATTGACCACCAATGGAAAGGCCATTTTTCTCAATGACCGCCAATGGAAAGGGCATTCTTCTCAATGACCGCCAATGGAAAGGGCATTCTTCTCACTGACCGCCAATGGAAGGGCATTCTTCCCACTGACTACTAATGTGAGGAGCATTCTTTTCGCTATCCACAAACGCAAGGGGTAGTCTTCTTGTTGATCCCCAATATAAGGGACATTCTTTCCATGGACCACCAATATAAAGAGCATTTTTCCCACTGACCACCAGTGGAAAGGGCATTCTTCTCAATGTTCACCAATGGAAGGGGCATTTTTCACATTGGTAACCGATAGAAGCTACCAATATAAAAATCATTCTTCTCACTGACCACCAATGTAAAGGGCATTCTTCTCAATGACCAATGGAAAGGACATTCTTCTCAATGATCACCAATGGAAGGGCACTCTCCCACTGACCACAAATGAAAGGAGCATTCTTCTTACTATCCACCAATGGAAGGGGCATTCTTTCTTCTGATCCCCAATGTAAGTGTCATTATTATCGCTATCCACCAATGTAAGGGACATTCTTCCCACTGACCACCAATGTAAGGAGCATTCTTCTCACTATCCACAAATGAAAGGGGTATTCTTCTTGTTGATTCCCAATGTAAAGGTCATTCTTCTCACTGAGCACCATTGTAAGGGGCATTCCTCCCACTGACCACAAATGTAAGGGACATTCTTCTTGCTATTGACCAATGGAAGGGGCAATCTTCCCGCTGACCCCCAATGTAAGGCTCGTTCTTCCCACTGACCCCAATGTAAAGGGCATTCTTTTCACTGAGCACCATTGTAAGGGGCATTCTTCTCACTGATCACCAATGTAAGGGGCATTCCTCCCACTGACCACAAATGTAAGGGACATTCTTCTTGCTATCGACCAATGGAAGGGGCAATCTTCCCGCTGACCCCCAATGTAAGGCTCATTCTTCCCGATGACCCCAATGTAAAGGGAATTCTTCCAAATGACCACCAATGGAAGGGGTATTCTTCTCAATGACCACCAATGGAAAGGACATTTTCCCCACTGACCTCTGAAAATTGATTTCAGCAGGGGTTCCCTAGGACCTGAACATTATTCAAAGGCAGTTTTTAGGTGTTTTTTGAGATTTAAGGTCTCCAAGTCAGAACTGCTCTTTGAAGCAGGGGGAGGGGGGTTGTCAAAATGTCATCTACCTTAGCCACAGCAAGCACAAGTGCTCCCCTCTCCCTCCACAAAGCATCAATGCTCCCCCCCCCCACAGAGTACCAGGGCCCCCCTTCCATCCATAGAGTACCAGTGCCCACCCATCCCTCCACAGTGCATCAGTACTCCCCATCCCTCAGAAAGTACCAGTACCCCCTTTCCATCTGTAGAGTACCAGTGCTTCCCTATACCCCCACAATGCATCAGTGCTCCCCATCCCCCACAGAGTACCAGTGCCTCCCTTTCCATCCATAGAGTACCAGTGCCCCCTACCCACCCACAGAGCATCCGTGTTCCCCATCTCCCACAGAGTACCAGTGCCTCCCTTTCCATCCATAGAGTACCAGTGCCCCCCTACCCACCCACAGAGCATCCGTGTTCCCCATCTCCCATAGAGTACCAGTGCCTCCCTTTCCATCCATAGAGTACCAGTGCCCCCTACCCACACACAGAGCATCAGTGCTCCCCATCCCCCACAGAGTACCAGTGGCCTCCTACCCCTTCAAAGAACCTCACTGGTCTGTATCTCCCAAAACGTACCAGTGCCCCCTTTCCATCCATAGAGAACCAGTGCCCCCACTACAGACCATCGGTGCTCCCCATCACCCACAGAGTATCAGTGTCCCTCCTTTCCATCCATAGAGTACCAATGCCCCAATACCCCATCCCCCCTATAGAGCATCAGTTCTCCCCATCCCCTACAGAGTACCAGTTCCCCCTTTCCATCCATAGAATACCAGTGCCCACCCATCCCTCCACAGTGCATCAGTACTCCCCATCCCTCAGAAAGTACCAGTACCCCCTTTCCATCTGTAGAGTACCAGTGCTTCCCTATACCCCCACAGAGCATCAGTGCTCCCCATCCCCCACAGAGTACCAGTGCCTCCCTTTCCATCCATAGAGTACCAGTGGCCCCTACCCACTCACAGAGCATCAGTGCTCCCCATCCCCCACAGAGTACCAGTGCCTCCCTTTCCATCCATAGAGTACCAGTGGCCCCTACCCACTCACAGAGCATCAGTGCTCCCCATCCCCCACAGAGTACCAGTGGCCTCCTACCCCTTCAAAGAACCTCACTGGTCTGTATCTCCCAAAACGTACCAGTGCCCCCTTTCCATCCATAGAGTACCAGTTCCCCCTACCCACCCACAGAGCATCAGTGCTCCCCATCTCCCACAGAGTACCAGTGGCCTCCTACCCCTTCAAAGAACCTCACTGGTCTGTATGTCCCAAAATGTACCAGTGCCCCCTTTCCATCCATAGAGAACCAGTGCCCCCACTACAGACCATCGGTGCTCCCCATCACCCACAGAGTATCAGTGTCCCTTCTTTCCATCCATAGAGTACCAATGCCCCACTCCCCCCTCCCCCCATAGAGCATCGTTCTCCCCATCCTCCACAGAGTACCAGTTCCCCCTTTCCATCCATAGAATACCAGTGCCCACCCATCCCTCCACAGAGCACCAGTGCCCCTCCTCTAGCCCGAAGAGTGCTGTGTTACCCCCTTTTTGAGAGATTTTTACACCATGCAGGGTGATGGAGATAGAAAGGTAAAAAACAGGTCGACTGTGGATTTTTTTATTTGTTTTTTGGTGCATGACTGTTGTTGGTGTGCAAATGACCGACAATACTGAACAACTTGCAAATGTTTAACGATCCTGTTGCGTTCAGATTGGTAAAAATTGGCAGATCCCGGGTAGCCGTGGTCCTGAGACGAGGGTGGCTCAGCATTGTGTTCTCTGAGAAGTGACGAGTCCTGTTTGTCAGTGTCTGGTGAGTCAAGAACGCAGGCTGAGCGCTGACAGAAGAGAAAAATGCAAGAAGCGTCTTGTATGCGGAGGAGATTAATGGCGAGGCGTATAGGTTACATAGGAGGCAGTTGTGGGTCTATGTATATTCAGTGCTGAACAAAGCAGATTTCTTTTTCAGCATTGACATGCATGTGTACTTGAACTGTACAGTTCAAAGCCAGGAAGGGGAGTTAATAGCTTGCATATAAAATGGCAACAACCGAATAACCGCACTGTGCCGCGCGCCGCTTGGCTGCGTACAATTCTGCTGTCACATAGGCCGGGAATCCATATGACTTTTAAACGAAATAATGTACCTGTCCGGAAAAAAAACATACAACGGTTAGGAAGAGCGCACAGTGAAAGCCTAACTTCAGGCTTGGGATTTCCTTCTATGTTTGCCCCCCCACCCCCATTTTGGAGCACCCCCATACCTAAAGCCAGATTCACTTTTCCATGTTGCAGTAAATCATTCACATCAGAAATAAAAAAAACATCCAACCATATCACTAGCAGTTGCCAACATCCCTTGTTTGACCAATTCAAAAAAGGAGAAATACCCCCCCCCCCCCCCATGGGGTGGGACTTTAAAGGCAACAAAGTATGAAAATTACAAAATAGATAATTTTATTGAAACAACTATACATATATATACAAATATGCAAATTACAAAATGTCAAACCAAATACAAATTGGATGACACTGTATTCCCACAAAACCCAGACAGCCCGCCACGTTTCGGGTGCCCAGACGTCCCTTCGTCAGGGGCAGTAGTCGGGAGGGATCGCAGTAAGTAATCCATAATATATGACCCAAAGGGCTGCAGTATTCACAAATATGGAGCCAAAAAAAGCCCAGCAGAAAATCTGTAGGTCAACAGGCCACAGGATACAGCTCTCTTATACAGGTCGTTAGGCGTCACAGGCATGCAGCGTCATCCACAACGGTGGAAGCATTCACATCAGAATGCATCCATGAATGCATGTGTGTTGTATTCTTTGTAATGCGTTGGTGTGCATTTTATTTTACGTGCATTGCATTCGTTTTTTGTTTTTTTTGCCTTGATTTGTCATGCAGTGCAGTGGCGGAACTACCAGGGTTGCAAAGGTCGCACTTGCGACCGGGCCCTGGCGTTTTGCCACAGTAGGGGGCCAAGATGGCAGGAAAGGGGCCGACTGCAGAACATGTGCATTTTATTTTACGTGTATTGCATTCGTTTTTTTTTTTTTTTTGCCTTGATTTGTCATGCAGTGCAGTGGCGGAACTACCAGGGTCACAAAGGTCGCACTTGCGACCGGGCCCTGGTGTTTTGCCACAGTGGGGGGGGCCAAGATGGCAGGAAAGGGGCCGACTGCAGAACATGTGTAAGGGTCCTGCTGCATGACCGTAAGGCGTGGTTCACACTGCTGCGACCCCAAAGTTGTGCGACTTGCTTGCGACTGTTGTGATTTAACATGGTAGTCTATGGCACTCATATCACACCAAAGTGTCAGAAAAGTAATGCACAGCAGTTTGAACTGGGGCTTATAAAGGGCACTGCAATGGGGGTAACGGGCCCTCGGATCAGTGGGAAGGGGCCCGGGATTGATGGAAAGCATACCTCCCAACTTTCTGAGATGGGAATGAGGGACACCTATTAGCAAACATATTTAAAGGGGTCGTAAACCCTTGTGTTTTTCACCCTAATGCATCCTATGCATTAAGGTGAAAAACACCTGGCAGTGAGCGGCGGCCCCAATGCCCCCCCCCCCCCCCCGTTTCACTAACATGAGCCCTGGAATTTCACCCGGGGGAGATGAGCTCTTCCTCTGCCCGGGGTTCTCAGCTCTGGATTGGCTATCCAGTGGCGTGGGCGGGCCGAGTCCTACATTCGGTGTCTAATGTGATGACGTTATTTGATTAGGACTGGACTACGTTCAGGCTAGTAGCCAATAGCTTTGGTCTAGGAATTTGATCTGAGCATGCGTGGCACTTTGTCCGATCGGAATTCTCTACACATGATCGGACAAAGTCCGATCGGATCATGTTGTTGGAAAATTTTATAGCCCAGCTGGAAAACTTGGTCCGTCGGATACTCCGACGGAGACAGTAAAATGGAGCCCACACACTGTCGGATTATCCAACAACACGGTCCTATCGGACATTGTCCATCGGAATTTTATGCCCCGTACACACGAGAGGGATTAAGTCTGACAGACCTCCAAAGGAGTTCCGCCGGAGTTCCGACGGAGTTCTGGCGGACTTTTCGACCGAACGGACTTGGCCACACACCATCACACCAAACTCCGACGGAGTCGAACGTGATGACGTACGACTGGATTCGACGTAGGAAGTTCATAGACAGTAGCCAATAGCTGCCCTAGCGTCGGTTTTAGTCCGTCGGAGTAGCACACACACGAGCGAATTTTTCGAAGGGGACCGGGTCCGGCGGAGTTCCGTCGGGAAAATTTAAAGCATGCTTCATTTCTAAAGTCCGTCAGACTTTAGCGAAGCTAAAGTCCGTTGCAGCCCACACACGATCGAATAGTCTGACGGACTCAGTCCGTCAGACTTTGGATGTCGAAAAGTCCGCTCGTGTGTACGGGGCTTTAGAGTTACACAGGAGGTCTGGTGCTAGAATTATTGCTCTCTCTCTAAGCCCTTGTACACACAGTCGGAGATTCCGTCGGAATGTTTCCTATCGGACCGTTTTGTCGGATATTCCGACTGTGTGTGTGGTATGCATCGGACTGTTTCCGTCGGAATATCCGTTGGACCAAATTTTCCAACTTGCTGAAAATATTTTCCGACAAACTGCTCCGATCGGACATACTCCGATCATGTGTAGCCTACTCCGACGGACAAAGTGCCACGCATGCTCAGATCAAATTCCTAGACCAAAGCTATTGGCTACTAGCCTGAACGTAGTCCCATCGAAACGAAATAACGTCATCACGTTATGTACAATCGGATTTTCCGACAACTTTGTCCGACCGTGTGTATGCAACAGTTTTGGACAAAATCCTTCGGACAAAATCCGTCTGACAAAATCCAACGGATTTGGTTGTCAGAATGTCCGACCATGTGTACAAGGGATTACAGAGGAGAGGAGGTTCCGGACCGCTCTGTGCGATGCCACTACACAGAACAGGTAAGTATAAAATGTTTGTTATTTATTTTTATTTTTTTTAATTACTTTTATAACTGCTTTAAATTTGAAGTTATTATTTGATATCCACCTTGGTGTCGCTAACCCAATCTTTGCTTACTCCACTATATGGATTACACGACTTGATAACGTATTACGCCTTGAAAAGCCCCGACTTTCCTCCTTTCTCATTTCGGCATCAAACTCACTTAAGGCACGTCAAACATTCCTCTGAATCCTTTAATAAAAGAATATCCTTTTTTTTTTTTTTTTTTCACATTGAAACTTATTTTTTTTTCTGTCCTTTTGATATGGCAGAAAGAAAAAAAGAAAAAAAAAAAAAAAAAACTCCACACACACATAAAACATTCTGCAATGAAAGCACCTTCTCCCATCTGGCTAGATGGCTTTTCCGGACTCTATTGTGGCTCATTGTCTAAAAATAGGATGAAGACAAATTGTTATCATTTGCGAAAGCCCATGACGATAATGATAAATGAACAATTTTTTTTTTTTCCGTTGTTGTTGCCCTCTCAAACCATTGCTTAAGGCTTTCTTCAAGAGCAACAATGTTAACCTGGCAAAAATATATATATTAAAAAAAAAAAAAAAAAAAAGTTGCCTTTATCTACATTTGTAGAACCTTTACAAATGACTTTGTAAACAGTTTTAGCCACAACGTTAATCTCGCCAGCTGAACAAGGCCCCCTTTGTGATGTTTGATTGATCTGCAATTTAAAATGACAATGAGAGCCACCAAAGACGGATGGAAGGAAGTTTGGGTGAATAATGTCTTCGTTGACAAGCAAAGATAAGAAGCAACTTTGCCTTGCAAGTGGGCTGGTTTTGATAAATATTGTTCATAATGTTAAAAAGAACAAAAAAAAAATCACAGTTTTCGAGATGACATTTTAATATCCCTTCACTCAAAAGTTCCATCAAACACTTTTTTGTTGATGTGATGTTTAGGAAAATGATGTTTTTAAAAGGAATATCAAAGGTATGAGTTTCACAAAATCCCTGTGTTAACGTTTAACAGTTTCGAGTGTTGATGTGAATATGGTGGTGTTTGAAAGTCGCTTGATATTTGGTTGATGGCTTCTAGAAGTGGATAATATTGTAGCTTTTAAAGAACCCCGTTGAAATGTGGTGCTATAACAGGGGTAGGGAACCTTGGCAAGCTGCCCGGTCTAGGTCGTAAAAAAAGGTCACTGTTTCTGTCTGGCCAGAACTTGTTAAGCCCTTGTACACACGGTCGGAGAATCCGTCGGAATGCGTCTTATCGGACCGTGTCGTCGGATAATCTGACTGTGTGTGGTATGCATCGGACTGATTCCGTCGGAATATCCGTCGGACCCAATTTTCCAACATGTTGGAAATATTTTCCGACCAACTGGTTTGATCGGACATACTCCGATCATGTGTAGAGATTTTTGATCGGACCAAGTGCCACGCATGCTCAGATCAAATTCCTACATCAAAGCTATTGGCTACTAGCCTGAATGTAGTCCCATCGTAACTAAATTACGTCATCACGTTCTGAATGATCGGATTTTTCGACAACTTAGTCCGACCGTGTGTATGCAACAGTTTCGGACAAGATCCGACGGACAAAATCCGACGGATTTGGTTGGCAGAATGTCCGACCGTGTGTACAGGGGCTAAGTCTCATTATGACAGATACACAGAGGTTGGAGGCCATTGCTTCCAAAAATGCCTGGTTTCAATAGACCCTATAACTAGACCTTTAATTTCAACTTTAGATTATATGGCAATTGAATGTATTTTATGTTATTTACATATAAAAGCCTCCCATGTGTAGCCATCAAAAAGGCCTGGGCTACTGTTGTGGACCACAATCTTGGCTGAATTGGCAGCTGCCCCAGCACTCAAGGGACACTCCCGAGCAGCCAATCACAACCAGGGATTGGTGGACCCTTTGGGTTCCTTCATCTTCCCTTTACTTATGGCTATTTGCTGAATGAGAAGTCCCCTAAGGAAGGCTTTTAGGGCGTCCCAAACCACTCCCATCGGAGCCGTACCTGTATTAATATTTATAAATTCTTTTAGACCACTCACTAATTCCTCTGTGTTGTCAATCATTTCCAACCAGGATGGGTCGATTTTCCATTCTCTAGGGTAAGACTTTTTCCCAATATTAACTGTCAACATCAAGGGGGAGTGGTCAGATAATCCCCTTGGACCATATTCTATATTCCTTATCAAAGGCAAAGCCTCGACATTGGCTAAGGCCATATCCAGTCTAGACAGAGTTAGGAAAGAACTGGAAAAGCAAGAATATTATCTCTCCGGGGGATACCTTACACGCCATGAATCACATAATCCCACCTCGTGTAAAAAACGGGCTAGTCTACTCTCCTGTGTTGCTGCAGGACGATTTACTGGTGGATATCTATACAAGGAACTATCCAAAACTTCATTAAAGTTCCCTACCACTATCACTGGGATTCCAGCTTTATCCAATATAAATCCTTTGGGTTCCTAAGAGCCCTTTGAGCTGTGGCTTATTGACCTCTCACCTGATGGTGCCTACATCATTTTGGGTCCAATGGAGCTTGTCAGAGCCAGCAGTATGACACCAATGAACCTTTTAGTTGTCTGTAAGGATTGAAGCCACATTGTCACGGCCTGGACCTGATCCTGAAGATGCTGGACAGCTCCTTACCAGATTTCTTATGCCCCGTACACACGATCGGACTTTCCGACAACAAAACCGCGACATTTTTTTCGAAGGTTATTGGCTCCAACTCATCTTGCATACACACGGTCACACAAATGTTGGCCAACAGTTACGAATGTGGGAACGTGGTGACGTACGATGAGCCAAGAAAAAGGAAGTTCAATAGCTAGTACAGCTCCTTCTGCTTGATTCCGAGCATTTATGAACTTTTGTGTGTCGGACTTGTGTACACACGATCAGAAATTTGAGAACCTGCAAGCTAAACATTTGTTGGCAGAAAGTCTGACAACAAATGTTTCAGCCAACAAGCTCACATCCAACATTTGTTGTCGGAAAATCAGATTGTGTGTACAGGGCATAAGACTGCTTTGCCTTATGTCTTGTTTCTCATGAACACTGAACCTCTTTGCTCCTCCCATGATCTTCCCAATTTAAGCCATGTCTCTGCACTTCCTGTTTGTCAAATGATTGTGCTCTCTCCGGTCACTATCTCACTCTTGTCACTCCTGCTGCAGTCTGTATCTTTGCTATCACACCTTACTGACCCTTGCCTTGTTCCTTGACTATGCTTCTGCTTGATCCCAACCTGCAATCACTTGTTATTGACCTTTGGCTTGTTTACTGACTACGCTTCTGCTTGATCCCAACCTGCTATATCTACTACTAGACCCCGACTTGCTCACATCCTGGTGGGGCGGTCCTGAGGACTGTGACCTGAGGACTAACACACAGCAAAACCCATCTCCACTATCAGGAGCTCTGGTGAACACCAAGTAGTACTTAGACTCTGCATTTCGGGTGAGCCTGCATCATCCGACAGGGTGACCTGCTTTTTCACTTATCCAGCTGGTGGAAGCCTCTCTACTGCTATATTTACTGGTCTGACCCATGGCACATATTCTTCTCAATGACCATAATTGTAAGGGGCATCCTTCCCTTTAATCACAATTAGTTAAATGTATTCAGGGTTCTCGGAGATCTGAAAATTATATTATGGTTTCATCAGGGATAAAGCGATTGAGAAGGGCTGCACTATAGTATTCCCCTTTGTTCCTCACCCACAGCTACGTAGAAAAATTATATAAGCAGGGGAAGGGAGGGGCTTAGGGCCTGGACAAGAACACAAGACACTCCCAGAAGAGGAGAGCACTACAACGTGCAAAGAGGGGGCTGTGCTAGAGAATCAACTTTTACTGGAGAAGTCAGTTTGTCTAGCAGACATTTTGCAAGTGAATGAAAAACAATTCATGGAAAGGAAAAACTTTGCAAGTTGCCAACCTACATGATTCATATTTTTTTTTTTTCAACCAACTGGTTGAACAAAAGAAAATTAATTGATTTCCCCATCCACACATTCAAGGTGGATGGGGAATCCCTCCGGCGGAGCTATTGTATTCTGACAGTGGGGAGGCATCCCTGCCATCAGCATACACTCATCAGCACCACCAGCCATAGCCGGCGGTACTGATCGAGCAAATATTTTTTAACAGGCTGGTTGCACAGATCAAGAGCTCAACTTCTGTACAACCAGCCAGCCCATAGATGGATCGAAATTCGCCTGGTCTCTCTTGAACCAGCCAAATATATATCTATCTAAGGCTGTCACTGCTGTAAAACTTTATTGATTAAGAGTCTACTAACAGCCCACTTGACCTCCTCTCCTAGAGAGAAGCCTACACAGTCTTTGAGTAGACTTTCCAACAATAAGGTTTTACAACAGCATTGAAGTCCATCATGCAATCTCAAATATTTACTTTCAGGAACAATTACATCCCCTGGTGCACTCAGAAAACCTTACCCATCTTCACCAATTCTTAAAAGGCCCCACCCCCTAGGAGCTAGAATCCAGCACTGGCTGAGAATATGAGTAGACTTTCAAGCAATCGTGTTTTACAACAGCATTGAAGTCCATCATGCAATGTCAAATCTTTACGTTTGGAACAACTACATCCCCTGGTGCACTCACAAAACCTTACCCGTCTTCACAAAATTCTTATAAGGCCCCACCCCACAGGAGCTAGAACCCAGCACTGGCCTAGACTATTAGTAGACTTTCAAGAATTCGAGTTTTACAACAGCATGGAAGTCTTGCCATCTCCAATCTTTACATTTGGAGCAACTACATCTGCTAGTGTACTCACAAAACCTTATCCATCTTCACCAATTATTGTAAGGCCCCACCCCACTGGAGCTAGAACCTGGCCCAGAATAGGAGTAGACTTTCAAACAATCACATTTTACCACTGCATTAAAATCCATCAGGCAATCTCCAGTCTTTAGACTTGGAGCCACTACATCCCCTGGTGCATTCCCAAAACTTTACCCATCTTCACAAATTCCCGTATGGCCCCACCCCATAGGAGCTGGAACCCAGCACTGGCCCAGAATATCCAAGCTTCCAGTCAAGTATTCGTACATGAGATTATACATTCAACTATATGAATGATTTTCACATCAGTACAGCCCCCCCCCCTCCCCCCTATTCCTTCTAACCTCCAAGCCCAGCCTTGCAACCCTGTAGCATGAGCCACCACATTTGACTAATGACAAATAGATTAAGTCAGGAAAGGGGTGCTCGAGAAATGCATGTAGCTCGCTGGCTAAAATCCCAAAATGCAAATTTTTGCTTAATGGCTGGAAAATCTTGATAGCGTGAGTACATCAGCTTGAGCGTCCTTTAACAGCTTGATAAACAATAAATAATTAGCATTTTACATTAGGAACTGTTAATATGCCACACACTTAATTATCCCTATAGACATTACAATCTGGGGAGTCAAAAGTTGAAACTCAATCAACTAATAGCAGTACAATTACCGTGACTTTTTGTTCCGCTGGGGACCTGGCAAAGCGTAAGCGGGGAGTTCGCAAGCTGTAAACTGAACGCTCCCGCTCTATAATGTACTGAGCAATCCTATTTGAGGCTGACATATGTTTTCTATATTTTTTTTTTTTAATCCCAGGGAAAAAAAAATAAAAAAAATAAAAAAATAATAGCTTGTACCGCATTCTACCGAATCCTAAGAGCTCGAATCAACCGGCACTCTCTCACCGTGTCTTGACACACGTCTTATCGTCCTCGCGGGTCCGCATTGCCACTTAAGTCCGTTGTGGCTCTAAAGCTTTACAGGAGGAAATGAAAAATAATGCATAATAAATTATTTCTGTCGCAGGCATTTATGTATATATTATAGACTAAAGGACTTGATTAGATTTGCATTCCATTTTTTTTTTTTTTTTTTTTAATGCGCGCCGGTTTTTAATGCGCAACCGGACCCGTCTTTGCAAACGCAGAGGTGGATTTTTATTATTTTTTTTAAAGGCACATCAGGATGGATTAAAGCCCTCCTTGATGAAAAGGTGATTTGCGCATCTAACCGTTGAGTGTTCGTGCGTTCCTTTTTTTTTTTATCAGCGTCGCGACCTCCTCCGAAGACGTTCTCGCCGGATTCCATTAGCTTGTAAACTGCTATTAGTCTTTATACAACATACATGTATTTAAATGTTTAGTGCCCTAGATAAGAGGCAATTTGGTTTATACAGCGGCGACGGTGGTGTAGAGTAGGTGCGGAGACTCATACGGAGGGTTGAAAGACGAAAAGGGAAGGGGAGGTGAGGGGAGAGAGGGGGGGGGGGGGGTTGGGGAGCGACTGAAAGGACTTTCTTTTAGCAACAAAACATAGCAGAAATATAGTGGCATTGATTGTTAAATCCTAGTGCTTGTTACTCACTGCCCGCACAAAAGAACATCATGTCTTTGTAGCGTCGGAGAGAGTTGGTATTTATCAGAGTTCAGAGCTAGTTCAGCCACACACTTGACAAATTATTCGTAGAATTGTTGTATTCACAGTCAGTTAAATAGGAATCTGTCAATGGAAGGCACTGCTTGCGCGGAGCAGGTCTTGCACATTTTTCCTCTGCTCCCAAAGAATGATGGATTAGAGGTAATGCAAATTCACTGGCATTTTATATGCTGGTGCCTCGCGATTCGACAGCAAGCATAGCTCAGTATCATCTGCTAAAACGCCTCGACTGTAAAGACGCAGTTGTTTCTTTCTTTTATTTTTTATTTTTTTTGCTTTTTATTTTTTTTTTTTTGCTTTTTGCCCCTCTAAGCACCGTGTGAAAAAAAAAAAAAAGCGATTCAAGATTTGCAAAAAGTCTTTTTTTTTTTTTTTTTTTTATATCTGATTCCTTATAAATACATCACCCATACTGTCCAATTAGTTCTAATCTGGGTAACAGGCACATGAAATTATTTATAATTAAACATTAAAATAAATAGATTAGCTTAATTAACTAAGGGTGGTGGTGGTGGTGGTGGTGGGGGGGGGGGAGGAGGGAGTGGAACAAATTGTTAGGCCACGCGTGATATGGTTGATGCATTAAAAGTGTGATGGCAATTATGGATCGTTAACAGCCGAGCATGTGAACGCTTGTTAACGATTTGTAATGGTTTTGACATGTTATTAGTGACTTTTTTTTTTTTTTTTTTTTTTTTTACAAATGGCCAACCTGCAAAATTAAGCAATCAGAATGAAATTTGCACGTTCTCAGATGGTTGCGGAGTGTCGCTCATTGTCCTTTTTTTGGGGGGAAAGTCGTCGGGAACAATAAACTCTGATGCCGCGTACACACACGAGAGGAATTCCGGCCAGAAAAAGGCAGATGAGAGCTTTTCGTCGGAAAAAGGCGACCATGTGTATGGTCCATTGAAATTTAGCTGTCCGAATTTCCACCAGCCAAAAATTTAGAGCTTTTCGTCGGAAAAAGGCAACCGTGTGTATATAAGAAAGTGAGTAAAGCCTTCGCGCTACTAATTCAAGGTGAAAAAATGTATATGAAAGAAAAGAAAAAGGGGGGGTGATATTCCTCTTATAAAACGGTGCGTAAATATCCGTGAGACCGTGTGTACGCTCCATCGGAATTTAGCTGTCCGAATTTCCACCAGCCAAAAATTGAGAGCATGTTCTCAATTTTCCAGACGGAGTAACTTTCTATCAGAAATTCCGATCGTGTGTGTATGCAATTCCGGCACGCCAAAAATCACGCATGCTCAGATTCAACTACGAGACGGGAAGCTATTGGCTACTGGCTATTGAACTTCCTTTTTCAAGTCCCGACGTACGTGTTTTGTACGTCACCGCGTTCTAAAATGATCGGAATTTGGTGTGACCGTGTGTAGGCAAGACAGCTTGAGCGGAATTCCGTCGGGAAAACCATCAGAGCTTTTTCCGAATGATAATTCCGATCGTGTGTACGCGGCATTGGAGCTAAAGCATAAAGTAGCTCTCTCTTTCTCTATATCAGCCTTCCACAATCATCTCAAAACAGAGGAACCCTTGAAATAGCTTCCCGGTCCCTGGGAACCGCTATGGCAAACTACTAAATCTACAACCAGTGGCGGCTGGTGGAAATATTTTTTGGGGGGGGCACCAAACAGTATGCCACTCTCCCCCTTGTCGTTCGGTAGCACTTACCCCATTACCGGCGAATTCTGATGGACCTAGAAAAAGAACATGTTCTAAATATTTCTGATGGAACCAATCCCTATCGAGAAAACCGCTCATCTGTATGATGACCAAAAACGACGCATGCTCTGAAGCAAGTATGATACGGAAGCTATTGGCTACTGGCTATTGAACTTCCTTTTTCTAGTCCCGTCATACGTGTTGCACGTCACCGCATTCTTGACGATCGGACTTTGGTGCGATCGTGCGTATGCAAGACAGTTTCAGCGGAATTCCATCAGAACTCCGTCGGAAAAACCTTC
The DNA here is from genome assembly GCF_037356315.1 of Lithobates pipiens. Taxonomy (NCBI): domain Eukaryota; kingdom Metazoa; phylum Chordata; class Amphibia; order Anura; family Ranidae; genus Lithobates; species Lithobates pipiens. Next base: position 13,461,804 of record NW_027507686.1, on the reverse strand, counting down.
AGAGTTTATTCCGATGGGAAAACCGGTAGTGTGTACAGGGCATTAGATTGGTGGTCACTCAGTTGATAAGTGTCCCTATTCATTTAAGGTTTTTGATAAAGTGTTATGTAGATTGAGGGTCAGTGGTGAAGTGTTCTCTCACATTGATGGTCAGTAGTGATGTTTTCCCCTACATTGATGGTCAGTGGTGAAGTGTTCCCTCACATTGATGGTCAGTGGTGATGTTTTTCCCATACATTGATGGTCAATGGGGATGTTTTCCCTTACATTGAGGGTCAGTGGTGAAGTGCTTCTGTATATTTGTGATCAGTTGTGAAGTTTTCCTTGACATTAATAGTCTGTAATGAAGATTTCCCTTACTGTACATTGATGGTCAGTGGTGATGTGCTCCCTTACATTGATGGTCAGTGGTGAAGTGTTCTCTCACATTGATGGTTAGTAGTGACGTTTTCCCTCACATTGATGGTCAGTGGTGAAGTTTTCCCTTACATTGATGGTCAATGGGGAAGTTTTCCCATACACTGATGGTCAATGGGGAAGTTTTCCCCTACATTGATGGTCAATGGGGAAGTTTTCCCCTACATTGATGGTCAGTGGTGATGTGCTCCCTTACATTGATGGTCAGTGGTGAAGTGTTTCCTCACATTGATGGTCAGTGGTGAAGTGTTTCCTCACATTGATGGTCATTGGTGAAGTGTTTCCTCACATTGATGGTCATTGGTGAAGTGTTTCCTCACATTGATGGTCAGTGGTGAAGTGTTTCCTCACATTGATGGTCAGTGGTGAAGTTCTCCTGAACATTGTCAGTGGTGATGTACTCTCTTACATTGATGGTCAGTGGTGAAGTGCCCCTCCTCCCTTACAATGGTGGTCAGTTGGGAAGTGCCCCTCCTCCCTTACAATGGTGGTCAGTGGTGACATGATACTTTAAACTGATGGTCAGTGGGAACTACACAGATCATTAGTGTCAAAGGCTACTTAGCTGACTGAATTCCACTTGCATGCTGCTGGTTCTGGATCTATCGAGTAGTATTCGCGCTGAAACTGGTGGTTAGTTGTAGGAGAAGACACCTGGAACAGGGTCACTTGCCTGGCACATGGGGTACCTTTACTTGGGCCAAGCAGCATGTACACTTGAAATAATAGACTGGACTCCATGCATGTACCTTAATTAACTCTTCTTTTTCATACCTGCGCAAGGGCTGGGGACCTCTGCATCTCTGATCTGCTCTCGTTGCTATGGGAGACAGACCTGCTTACAGAGAGAGAGAGAGTGCCGATAACAACTCCTCCTGCAAGAGGCTATCCCACCTGCCACATGAACATGCTTAACAACAGGTTACTTGCTAGACCTCCACTGCCCTTTGTAACCACTGTAGCTTTGCGCTGTATTAACTATTTTTACTGATGTCTCCATACCCCAATGTGCTAGTGACCCGAGCTGTATACTATGTGTGTTGGTTACTTGAATTACACCCCTTTAGTAACTTCAGACCAGGCAAAGAAAAAGTTTCAAAAGCTTTACTGGAACCATGTGGAATGATAACAATCACAAGATAACAGTTCAACATAAAATGCAGTCTTTTCCTAACATCCCTAATCCCTTGTGGCTGCCCAGCATACCTACCAAGGAGAGAGTCCATTCTTGGCAGAGTCCCTGGTTGGTATCTTCAGGAAGATTTGCAAGTCTCAGCAATTCCACTATATGTGGTAGGCTCTAGAACAAAGGTTGGTAGCAGATATGCTGGATTCTTGACAGAAGCACTCTCTCACACCTTGCTGGCTGTCTGTGACTTTCTTTCCCATGCAGAAGGCTGTGTTTGGTGGTACCCAGGCATGTTGGCAACAGGTTCCTCTCTGCAGGAGATCCCCAGTCATGAACAAGAAGGTAGCTGCAGAAGAGTAGAGCAGGGCCTGTCCAGGCGGATGGTGTGCTGGAGGATGGGGCTACATTGCAGCAGTCAGCCTCTTTTCTTCCCATGTGGCTGGTCTACTCTGGGCAGAGCTCTCTCCTGATTTTATATGCACGGGGGAGTCAGAGCCCAGTAGCAGCCAACCAAAAACAAAGGCCTGGGAGAAACCCTTTCCCTCCCTGCCGGGCAGCAGCCAACTTGCACATACCAAGCTGCTTACAACCTATCAAGTGAGAGATCAATAAACCAGTGTCTGCAAGTTGGCCGGGCACCCCAGTGCAGTCTTCTTGTGACAATCATGCTTACATTGCTTGGTGACTCTATTGGTGAGATCTCTACCCTGAACCCTGGCCTGCAAACCTGCAGTGGCAATCATTAGGGGCACCCACTCTCCATGTTGGATTTTTTTAATGTATTTTATATTATGAAGAATGAAACATACAAAGGTGGGCAAAGAGCAGCATAAATTTCCAGGTGGACAATAAAAGAGTTGGGAATTGTGGCCTATGCAGGGCTAATTCACCTCCCTGGTTCATACTCCCTTTTCCCTCGCTACCGTGAAGCCATTGTGATGAAATAGTGATCAGAGTATAGAGCAGCATGCATATTAGTCCCTCTATATGACAGCGTTGGATCAATCAACAAGCATCAATATGCACTTCTCTCTGTGTTTTATCCTTTTACAAAATGCTGCATGTACAAAGAAATACCTATTGATCTGCTAGAAATTCAGTGACTTTCTAACTTTTTGATGAAGCTGCTGCATTGAAATCCCATGCATTTTTCCGCTGGACTACTGAACTCTTTTCCCTTTCTTCTAACATAAGGCGGGGGGAGGTGTTGTAGTAGAAGAAGAGAATTTAGGTAGGTATAACAATTAGGATGCTTACCTACTTAGATGGACAGCTGCCCGATGAGATGGGACTTCAGAGGTCTGGATAGAAGGGGTGAAGCAGCTTCACTCAGAGTTCTTGATCACATAGTTAGTCTGGTTGAAAACCATCTACTTCAACCAATAAAAGGGGGGATGCAATCCCATATACACAATCCCATACCCACAGTTGATCCAGAGGAAGGCAACCCCCCCCCCCCCCCCAAAAAAACAGCAAAGCATGATCCAATTTGTTCCAGCAGGGAAAAAAATCCTTCCTGATCCCCCAAGAGGCAATCGGATATTCTCTAGATCAACTTTACCTATAAATGTTAGTATCCAGTTATATACATGTCTGTTGAGTCATGATATAGCATGAGCAGGCCATTTAAAGTCTTTTAAAGCAGTCTTTTGGCAACAATTTCAAAATGGACAGAAACACATGTTCTTCTTCCATCCCCAATAGGTCACCACCAGTTGACCACACTAAAGAAGTTGTGCTGTTGCCCCCACGTTGGTGTGGTGCAGTTGGGTGCTTATCATACAAAGTTGCTCCACAGATACAGGTATTCTAATTCTGGTTTCAAGTGCCTTCAAGCACCTTTAATCCAATTCTATGAGACATTATTTATTATTATTTTTTGGAAGATGGCCATTAAAGGCCCTTCAAATCCGGTCAGGGCTCTGTGCGGACCACTTGTTTTCATCCACACCAAACTCATCAAACCATGTCTTTATGGAGCTGGCTTTGTACATAGGGGCATGGTCATGGCGGAACAAAAAATAGGCCTTTCCAAACTTTTCCCACAAGGTTGGAAGAGCACAACTGTCTAAAATGTCTTTGCCCTTGTACACACGATCGGAGATTCCGGCGGAATGTGTCCGATCGAAGCGTTTTGTCGGATATTCTGACTGTTTGTGGTCTGCATCGGACTGTTTCCGTCAGAATATCCGTCGGACCAAATTTTCCAACTTGCCGGAAATATTTTCCAACAAAATGCTCCGATCGGACATACTCCGATCATGTGTAGAGAATTCCGATCGGACAAAGTGCCATGCATGCTCAGATCAAATTCCTACATCAAAGCTATTGGCTACTAGCCTGAACGTAGTCCCATCGTAACGAAAATTACGTCATCACGTTCTGAAAGATCGGATTTTCCGACAACTTTGTCTGACCGTTTGTATGCAACAGTTTCGGACAAGATCCGTCGGACAAAATCCGACTGACAAAATCCGACGGATTTGATTGTCGGAATCTCCGTCCGTGCGTACAAGGGCTTTGTTGTAGCATTAACAGTATCCTTCACTTGAAACACCTCGGCTCAATCATTTAAATGGGTAGCCATATACTTCTAGAAATCGGGTCAATCTAAACAGTTTCTTATTTCCAGAGTCGTTGCTAGGATTGTAAAAGACTTGAGCTACCCTCAGCCATTAAAGGACCTTCAAATCTGTAGTCTGGATATTTGGGAGGAGAAATTGTGGAGGGTTGTGTGATGAGGTTGGATTTGGCCAAAAAGTTGGATAATAGGTTTCATCCAAAAAAAACGTAATAATCATGAGGACCAGGGTTGGGTTTGGCTAAGAAGTTGGGTAACAGATTCCATCTAAAAGCGTACAGCTCTACATAGAGCTTCACCAAAGCTAAAGCCAATTTCTTTCTTTTTTTTTTTGGCCTTCTGCTGCTTGTTCCTTCCCGGTGACAATTAACCTGAAATTTACTGAAGGCTCGGCTTGTAAATCTGCTAATATTTTGACAACTCTCCCTGCCGCTGTATAAACTGCAGCCAGAGGCACCTGTAAAATAACACCCTTATAGTACTATGACCGACTAGAAGTTCACAGCGCTCGAGAAAGATTGAGTTTTATATCAGCTGTACGGTGTAGTGTTTCTTTTTTCTCTAGCATTTTACTGACTTCATCTGTCTGGTTTTATGTCTACTGTAGTTAAGCCAAAATGATTTCCTAGACTACAGAGAGATAATATAATGCAATACCACCACCTATTCTTTTTTTTTTTTTTTCTCTTCCTTTTGCTAGGAGAGGATTTTATAACTTAAGTCCGAAGAGCAAATTTCATTCTGGAAACAACAAATGAGTGCCTGTAGGAGCTGGATAAAAGTCCTCAGATTTTAATATAGAAGCCTAAAGGTCAATTCGCACTATTGAATTGCAGTAATGCATGGAAAATCGCATGTTATACCACCCTTAAAGTGGTTGTAAACCCTTACAACACACTTTGACCTACAGGTAAGCCTAGATTAAGGCTTACCTGTAGGTCCAAGAAATATCTCCTAAACCTACACGGTTTAGGAGATATTTGCCGAAAGAAACCGATGTCTACGGCGCATGTGCCGTAGACAGTGGCACGCAGGTGCACTGAGCGCGCCGCGGTCAACAGCGATATGCCGCGAGTGGCGGCTCGCATGCGCGGGAGTGACGTCATTGCGGCTTCGCCGAATGACAGCGGCGGAGCAGCGAGACCCCACTGAGAAGATAGATGTGCCAGACTACAGGGGACAGCGGTGACTTCGCTGGCTCCTGTGTCAGGTAAGTGACACATAATGGACTACTATGCGATGCGATGCATAGTAGTCCATTATGCTTTACCTTAGCAGGGAATGAAAGAGGAAGTAAACTCCTCAGGGTTTACTTCCTCTTTAAGAGCAAGGCGTGTTAATGCACGAATGGCAGTTGAGGTTTAATTTTCCCCCCAACACACCTTACCGGCATTTGGCACATGGAAATAAAAGGATCCGGCCACAATTTTTGGAGCATTGAGGTGCACTGCCAGGTGATTCAAAATGAATGGGTGGCCTTAATGCATTATAGCATGTGGTGCTAGTGCACATGTGCTAAAGCAACACATTCAGAGCTTAATATTAGTAAAATACATGATTCAGTTTGGCATGGCAACAGTACTCAGTAGATGAGTTGAGGGAACTTTTTGCAGCAGAACCTGAATTTTTAAGTTACACCTTGTATCAGATATATTTCTTCTGCCTCCTTCTCTAAACTCTCAAAAAGGCTCTTAGCCCACATACTGACTGCAGCACGATGTCTGGTGGCCCTGAGGTGGAAAAAGAGGGAGCCCCCCTCACTACTCGAACTCCAGGATCAAAGATGTTAAAAGAATGGAGTATCTGACGGCCTTGCTAAATAAGGCCGCGTACACACGGGCGGATTGTCCGCCCAACTTAGTAAACACGGTTCAGCGGACAATCCGCTCGTGTGTGGGTTTCAGCGGACTTTTTCAGCGGACTGTCTGTTCATCGTGCGTGGTCAAGTCCGTTCATTCAAAATTTGGACGGACTGTCTGTCGGATTGTCTGACGAACTTAGTTGGGCAGACAATCCGCCCGTGTGTATGCGGCCTAACACTCTTGATAAACATAATCGAATATGGGAACCATGGGTTATGTTGGAGACCTCTACGTTCTAAGGCCGCGTACACACGCGGGGACTGTTTGCTGAAACTTTCCGCTGAAACCAAGTTTCAGCGGACAGTCCGCTCGTGTGTGGGCTTTCAGCGGACAGTTTCAGCGAACAGTCCGCTGAACAAGGTTTTTCGGAAATTCCGAAAAACTGTCCGCTGAAACCTTGTTTCAGCGGACAGTCCCCGCGTGTGTAGGCTTGTTCGTCAAACAAAGTTGCGCGCATGCTCAGAAAGGATTTTCACGCCGAAAGTTATAATGCAGTGTATAGGACGTCGTATTTTTCGTCCCGTCGTACGTGCCGTTCACGTCATCGCGCACGGTTTCAGCAAACTGTTCGTCCGTCGTGTGTGGCCATGTCCGTCCATGCTAATTTTGAGCGGACTGTTTGCCGAAACGACGGACGGACAAAGTTGGGCGAACAGTCCCCGCGTGTGTACGCGGCCTAATGCCCCATAGGTCCCAAATTTGTGGAGGCCATTGGTAACTGGGGCTGATGTTTCCCGGGCGGCATGGGGCTCTGGGGGCGGGTGGCTCCCCTCTCCTTTTTTCTTTTCTCCACTACTCTCCACTCTTTGTTTTCCATTTCATCCTCTCCTCTACACTTTCCTCCTCTCGTATTAGATTGTGCACCTTTGTACAGGCGAAATTCAGTTGTGTTACTGAATTAAAGTGTCAACTCTACAGACCCTGCAAGGCTGTAGGAAGTTCTCACCTAGACTGAATTTTGTTACCGACCAACATATCTGTTGAATTCGAGCCAGAAATACATGTTTCACAGCGAAATGTATTTCCCTGTACCTTGTGTTGGAACTTTTTTTCTTTTAGAAAATCAATAAAATTGTTAGTTTTCAAGGATATATTTCTTCAAGTGCATACATGTATAGGTGTGTAGGCAGGTGCGCGGTAGAGAGTTATTAGGTGTCCCAGGAGCCGCACATCAAATCAAAACCTGCTGCATGATAGTGAATGGAAGTCTCTGCCTGGACTCCCGGCCGGCCACGCGCCCAATGCGTTTTTCACTCCAGAACCAGAGCTTACTCATGGGGATGTGTTGGCAGATGCAGTCTACTTTCTCCACTGCAAGTGGCATTCAACCGCAGCGGCAAAGCAGGAGGGGAGGAAGTCAAGAGCAACATGGTTCCTCTATGGTTTCTAAAGTCACTGGGGAAGCTATCCGATTGGATGCTGCCACCCCATGTCACTCTAGCAGCTATCTTGGGTCAGGCAGAGACAATTTAAGGCCCCCAGCTCCCAGGCTTGGAGCGCATTTCCCATGTGGGTAGTGTAGAGACAGGTCACCCGTCTGACAGGGACTGTGTTTAGTGGCAGGGAGAGGTTCCAGACTAGCAGGGAAATGATAGGGACGTGCCATCCTTCTTGAGACCTCCCCATCTGGGCTCGGACTGGACAGGCCTGCATTCCACCCCTCAAGACAGACGTTGTGGACACATCTCAGACCCGCTCTGCTACACACTGCTGATATTGCCGTGAGTGTTTGCGGTCGGGTGCCTTCATGCCAGGTTTGTTGTGAATTACTGGATTCTGCATTAATACAATTTCTGTTCTTTGGAACCAAACTCTGCGTGTTTACTGCCGCCGCATCAAGCTGCAACTCCCCACAGGTGTAACACTTTTATTAATTTATTACCTCTCACAAACACAGTACTCCCCTCAACAATGGCTTCCTATGATTTTCTACCAAGAAGGATGGAATATCCCATCATCCAGGATCATCATCGATTTTCTAGACTTCCAGCTCAGAGATAAAAAAAAAAAAATCTGGTACCTATGCTGTTCTTGGCTGTGTGAAAAACCTTCAGCCTTTACAACCACTTAAGGAATGTAGAGACCAGACATTCTGAACCAGGGTTCTGTGGAACCCTAGGGTTCCCCCAAAGGTTGGTAGGAGTTCCTTGAGCTGTGGCTGATTGACCTCTCATTAGTGCTCACGTAGTTTCTGGACCAAGGCCACTTGGCAAAGCCAACAGCATGACACCAATTTTCTTTAGCTGTCTGTAAGCCCTTGTACACACGGTCGGAGATTCCGACGGAATGTTTCCTATCGGACCGTTTTGTCGGATATTCCGACTGTGTGTGGTCTCCATCGGACTGTTTCCATCGGAATACCCGACGGACCAACTTTTCCAACTTGCCGGTAAAATTTTCCGACAAAATGCTCCGATCGGACATACTCCAATCATGTGTAGTCTACTCCGAAGGACAAAGTGCCACGCATGCTCAGATCAAATTCCTAGACCAACGCTATTGGCTACTAGCCTGAACGTAGTCCCGTCGTAACGAAATAACGCCATCACGTTATGTACAATCGGATTTTCCGACAACTTAGTCCGACCGTGTGCATGCAACATCACTTCCGGACCGCTTCCGGAATTAATCCGTCGGAATTACTCTGACAGATTTGGTTGTCGGAATCTCCGACCGTTTGTGTACAAGGGCTAAGAGTGGCATTTGGATCACCACTGCAAGAGTTGCTTTCCTCCTGCTGACCAATGTGAGAGGCATTTGTGTCATTGACCACTGATGAACTGGTTTTCGTAAAAACCTGGAGAGCTGAAAATATATTTACTGGTTCTTCTGGGGTAAAATGGTTGAGAAAGGCTGATTTGGAAAATAGATATTCTGGCTACTATAAAACCCAGAATGAAAATTGGAGCCAACTAGTAGTTTGACTGTGTCCCTGGTTGTTAATTTTCTGATAGGAGTGTCCCTTTAGACTACTTGACAGTTGATACCACCTTCTGTAGTGAAAAAATGCATAAACTAATGCTGTCCTATAAACTTTTACTAAGGCAGCATTGTTGGCCATTTAATGCAACAAAAGTATTTGATTCTTTTGCTTCTGATTTACAGCTGTATTGTCTGGCAAAAATATGTTTAATAATTCATTTACAGAACATACAAAGACCCCACCCCCTTTCCTCCCTCGCTAGTCTGTGCTCAATATCAATTTCTAATAAAAAATGCCATTGTCAGGTCTCGCCTTCCTGGCTTCCTGTTGATTGACTTTTATGGCTTGCCGACGTAATGTGGAATTACTAAATTGCACGGAATTTAATCATGAATTATTTTCTGAGGGCCGCTAATGAGAAATAATAGGTTATGTATCAATTAAAAATGTCAATTGAGATAAGGAAGCAGATTCAGAAAAGAAGTCCAGGCTCCCTTAACTGATAGGAGTTTGCCGGAGGAGACTGGGAAGGGGGAGCGAGAGCGAGTCTTCAGTGTGACGGGGGCAAAAGATGATGATGTGCTGCGGAATGAGTGAGGTGCCAGCCGAAATCTCTCGTTCTAAAGATCCGACACATCTGTCGTTCCATCAGATGCCGACATGTGGTTTAGCTTGCAGAATTACAGCTGTTAACGACCTGGAATTTGATGACATTTATGCCAATATGTGAAATATACAAATAAGATGTGGAGCTATATGTTTGCTTTGCATTACTAGCATCCACTTGTGGATTCACAGTAAAGGGCAATTGATAATATTATTATTGTATTATTATTATTATTATTATTGATTTATATAGCGCCAACAGTTTACGCAGCGCTTTACAATGTATAGGGAGACAACACAATTACAGTACAATACAAAAGGTACAGGAGGGCCCGGCTCATAGAGCTTACAATCTAAAGGGAGGGGGTGGTGGTACAAAAGGTAATAGCTGCAGAGAATGATTTGATGGGGGTGGCTCGGGCAGGGCTGCTGATAGGCCAGTACGACTGGCCCTGTTGTACCGGGCCCGGCCAGCAGGGGGGCCCGGGCAAGCTGAGCAGATAAATAATATAAAAAAAAAAAAATCCTCCAGCCATGGCCGATCCGGCTCAACTACCAACCAAATAGCCCCCACCACCCCCCGGTTATTTTTACGTTTTTTTTTTTTTCTGCAGATAGCTATCTGCAGACTAGGTGGCGGCAGGGGAGGGACTATTTCCTCTATTTTGGGTGCGGAAGAATACCTCTTCTGCACACGCTCTTCATGCTGGCTGTGGCTCAAGTCCCAGCCAGTGCGTCCTCTATCGTGCCGTCCCCCTTGGCGCCGCGGAGTGATTCCTCCGCCTCCTCTTGCGAGAAGTGCCAGTGAGGTGAGCGGCGGTGGCAGACTGGCAGAACACAAAATATAAGTAGCTGACATGATCTGAATGGAATCATTTGTGGACAGTTGGACACTCCAGTCCAGGCAGCAGAAGTGCCTCATGGAGCCCAGCTAAAAATGACACAGGTGTGTGCTTGCTTGGGGGGGAATTCAATATCTACTGCTGCAGCAGCGTACATACATTATGGTATTAGCAGCATGGGTGGCACTCTCTGCAACAGAATATGGCATTGGTGGCATGGGTGGCACTGTCTGCAGGTAGCACATGCGTTATGGCCCATAAGACATGTGCTGCCTGCAGACAGTGCCACCCATGCTGCCAATGCCATATTGTGCTGCAGACAGTGCCACCCATGACGCTAATGTCATAACGCATGTGATGCCTGCAGAGACAGTGCCATCCATGCTGCCAATGGTATTATGGCATTGGCAGCATGGGTGGCACTGTCTGCAGCACAATATGTCATTGGCGGCATGGGTGCACTGTCAGCAAGTAGCACATGCGTTATGCCATTAGTGTCACGGCTGGCACTGTTTGCAGCACCTTACAGCATTGGCGGCACTGTCTGCCGGTAGAACATGCTTTATGGCCCATAATGCATGTGCTGCCTGCAGAGACAGTGCCACCTGTGCCGCCAATGCCGTAATGTGCTACAGACAGTGTCACCCATGCCGCCAATGCCGTAATATGCTACAGACAGTGCCGCCAATGCCGTAATGTGCTGCAGACAGTGCCACCCATGCCGCCAATGCCGTAATGTGCTGCAGACAGTGCCAGCCATGCCTATCACTTGTAGACAAACCTGCACTTTGTTTCAAGGTGGGGTCTGGGGAGGGGCTGGGACAGGGCGGGGCTAAAGGAGGGACCATGGGCGGGCCAGGGGTGGAGCTGAAGGGGGCCCGTCAGGTAGGCTGTAGGGGGCCCCATGATTTCTATCAGCGGCCCTGGGCTCGGGGACAGTTAGGTCGGTGTGGGATAGGCTTACCTGAATAAATGAGTTTTCAGGGAACTCTTAAAGGTGGATAGGGTAGGGGCTGAGCTGACAGACGGGGGCAGGGAGTTCCAGAGGATGGGAGAGGCTCTGGAGAATTCTTGAAGGCGAAGAAGGTCAGTTCTAATTGTAGAGCTTGCAGAAAAGTAATCCAGACACCAATATTTTGTTTTTCTTTTAAGAAAAATAAAACACGCAGTTTGGGTGTGTTCAGATGACATACATTTTCGTAGTTGAAATCTCAAGAAAAATTTATATACTTCTCTTTCTTCTACAATCATCTCCTGAGTGTAAATCCGATCAGTTTGCTGCTTGGAACTTGGGGACATTTGGCTGCTTTTGTTGTAAGATAAGATTCATGTAGACCAGCCATTCTCAGTCAGGGTACCACCAAACCATAGGGTTCCTCAAGAGGTTGCTAGGGGTTTCTTGATCTGTGGTTGACTGACCTTCCATGTGAAAGTTCCTGCATAGTTTCAGAACCAATGCCACTTGGCAAAGCCAATAGTGCATCTTGCGACTTGGGAACATTTGGCTCCTGTTGTTGTAGAATAAGATTCATGTAGATCAGCCATTCTCAATCAGAGTAGCATGGAACCCTATGGTTCCTCAAGAAGTCGCTAGGGGTTTCTTGAGCTGTGGTTGATTAACCTTCCCTATGAAGGTGCCTGCATAGCTTCAGAACCAATACCACTTGGCAAAGCCAATAGTGCTGCTTGCAACTTGGGAACATTTGCCTCCAGGTGATGTAGCATAAGATTCACGTAGACCAGCCATTCTCAATCAGTGTACCGCAGAACCTAAGGGTTCCTCCAGAGGTTGCTAGGGGTTTCTTGATCTGTGGTTGACTGACTTTCCATGTGAAGGAGCCTGCATAGTTTCAGAACCAATGCCACTTGGCAAAGCCAATAGTGCTACTTGTAACTTGGGAACATTTGGCTCTGGTTGATGTAGAATGAGATTCATGTAGACCAACCATTCTCAATCCGGGTAGCATGGAACCCTAAGGTTCCTGAGGAGTTTGCTGGGGGTTCCTTGAGCTGTGGCTGATTAACCTTCCACGTAGAGGTGTCTGCATAGTTTCAGAACCAATGCCACTTGGCAAAGCCAACAGCATTACACCAAGTATCTTTTTAGCTGTCTGTACAGGTGGCATTCGGACGACCACTGCGAGGTTTGCAGTCTTCCTATTGATCATCAATGTAAGAGACATTTTTGCCATTGATCCCTGAAAAATTGGTTTTAGTAAGGGTCTTGGGTTCTCCAAGATCTAAAAAATATTTTATAGGTTCCTCATGTGAACTATACAAAGCAGATGTGGAACTATATGTGCACTTTGCATTATTAGCATCCACTTGTGGATTCAATATTAAAGGCAATTTATATTATTCATATTGTAGAGGATCAGCTCCAAACGTAGAACTTGCAAAAAGATAGTCCAGGATCACGGTCAGGGATCAGGCTCGGAGACCAGTAGCTATAGCAGTAGAAAGACTCCCACAAACCAGCAGGATAGGTATAGCAGCAGGTCATACTGGCAGATGACAAGGGCTCATTCAAGGTACGGGGTCGAAGCACTAACTTAACCAGAGCTCCTGATGGCAGAAATGGGTTTTGTTGCCTGTTAGCACCAGGTCGTGGTCCTCAGGATCGTCCCACCAGGAGGTGAGCAAGCTGGGGTCCAGTGACAGATATAGCCATACCTCAAAATTATTTGAGATGGGAGCGAGGAACATCAATTAGCAAAAGTATGTAGGCATAGGACACACCCCCTGCTACGCCCCTTAAAGGAGAATTATACCAAAATAATTATCAGTTAAATCTTCAAGTACTTTTTTTTTACCACTACTATCTTTTTTATAATGTCTCTTTAAATTTACAGTTGCAGCGATTAAAAAACTGGATGAAAGGTTTAGCACTGGGAAACACTTTTTGAAAGATAAACAGTGCACTTTATATACAACTATATTGATCAGACCAAAATGAAGGACAAATGAGGAAGAAAGAGGGACAGAGGGACTTTGTTTCAAATCAGGGACAGTGCCTTTAAAATCTGGGACAGTTGGGAGCTATGGATATATCAGTTAGGGATCAAGCAGAAGTGTAGTCAGTAAACAAGCCAAAGGTCAGTAACAAGTGGTGTAATGTTGGGATCAAGCAGAAGTGTATTTGAGGAACAAGCCAAGGGTCTGTAATGAGTGGTAGTGAAGATACGGATGGCAGCAGGATTGACAAGAGCGAGATATTGGGTGGAGAGAGCATAATAATCTGGCAAACAGGAAGTTCAAAGTCATGGCTGAAATAGAAAGTTCATGGGAGGAGCAAAGGTTTCAGGGTTCAAGAGAAACTAGACATAAGACAAGGTTGTCAATTTTGAAAAAAACACAGTATTCTGTACTTTTTGCTATAATAAATATCCCCAATTTTTTTTTTTTTTTAAAGCGAATTTTTTCCTCAGTTTAAGCCGATATGTATTCTTCTACATGTTTTTGGTAATAAAAATAACAATAAGAGTATATTGATTGGTTTGCACAAAAGTTAGAGCGTCTACAAAATAGGGGAAAGATTCATGGCATTTTTATTATTTATTTTTACTTTTTTACTAGTAATGGCGGTGATCAGCAATTTTTATCTAGACTGCAACATTATGGCGGACAGATCAAACACTTTCGACACATTTTCCGGACCATTGACAATTATGCAGTGATTAGTGTGACACAAATGCACTGATTACTGTGTAAATGTCACTGGCAGGGAAGGGGTTAACAGTAGGCAAAGTTAACTGTATTCTCTCATGTGTGTTCTAACTGTAGGAGGATGGGACTGACTAGAGGAGATGACAGATTGTTGTTCCTAGCTAGTAGGAGCACACAATCTCTCTCTCCTCCGCTCACAGAACAGGGATTTGTGTGTTTACACACACACGTCCCTGTTCTAGCTCTCGTGCCCGCGACCACGCGAGGCCTGCGGTCATCGCGGCCGCCAGCCATGCGCATCGTCACCCCCACAGTGTAGTGGGCGCACCTGCTATCCCGCATAAAGGGGGCGACGTACAGCTATGACGGTTCATGGGAACATGCTGACCTGCTGCGTATAATGACAGCGGCTGGTCGGCAAGTGGTTAAACCTCATTTGCCATGTAGTTGCCCACTACATTCATTTGTCCAGATCTTCTGCGAAGAAGTTATTGCCCTGCTTAGCTTAGTATGGTCCGCAAATACAGAGATTGAACTGTTTACCCCATCCTCCAGGTTGTTTATGAACAAATTAAACAGGATTGGTGCCAGCACAGAACCCTGGGGGACCCCACTACCCACCCCTGACCATTCTGAGTACTCCCCATTTATCAGTACCCTCTGAACTCGTTCTTGTAGCCAGTTTTCAATCCATGTACTCACCCTATGTACCCTATTACCCCACAGTAAACGTTTATGGGGAACTGTGTCAAATGCTTTTGCAAAGTCCAGATACACCACGTCTACGGGCCTTCCTTTATCTAGATGGCAGCTCACCTCCTGCTCCTCATAGAAGGTTAATAGATTGGTTTGACAAGAACAATTCTTCATGAATCTGATTACTGCTAATGATACCGTTTTCATTACTAAAATCTTGTATATAGTCCCTTCTCATCTCCTCCAAGAGCTTGCATACTATTGATGTTAGGCTAACTGGTCTGTAATTCCCAGTGATGTATTTTGGCACTTTTTTAAATATTGGAGCTACATTATCTTTTCTCCAACCAGCTGGTACCAATCCAGTCAGTAGACTGTCAGTAAAAATTAGGTACAATGGTCTGGCAATTACTTGACTGAGTTCCCTAAGTACTCTCGGGTGTAAGCCATCTGGTCCCGGTGATTTATTGATGTTAAGTTTCCCAAGTCTATTTCTAATTCTGTACTTTGGTAGCCATGAGGGTGCTTCCTGTGATGTGTCATGAGGACAAACACTGTAGTTTTGGTTACTGAAGCCCCGCTGATTCCTTCATGAAGACTGAGGAGAAGAATGCATTCAATACCTTCACCATCGCCCCATCCTTTGTAACCAGATGTCCTTCCTCATTCTTTATGGGGCCGATATGGTCTGTCCTCCTTTTTTACTGTTTATATACTTAAAGAATTTTTGGGGATTTTTTTTCTCTCCTCTACTATGTGTCTTTCGTGTTCTATCTCAGCTGCCCTAATTGCACCCTTACATATCTTGTAATGTATGAATGCTGATGATGATCAATCAGCCCTATATTTTTTGAAGGCCTCTCCTTTAGTTTTATATGCATTTTTACATTAAAGTTAAGCCATCCAGGACTTTTGGTCACTCTTTTAAATATATTTCCCCATGGGATGCACTGTCTAACGCCTTTATTTAATATTTATTTAAAGCAAACCCATCTGACGCCTTCCCGAAACTGAATGACTTTGCTGTAGCCATATATTTCTTGTATTTCTTCCTTTGCAAATCCCAGATATTACCTTGTAAAAGTAGCTGTGCCATCATCACTGTGCTGTACATAGCCTGTGCCGAGAGCAGAGCTGAGGGAGAGGCCCAGCAAGCTCCACCAATCAAAGGCTGCCTGGAGAAAACTACAGGTGGGGGCATCATGCCCTGTTGTGAGACACATTCCTGTCTGAATAGTGTGTCCGGGTTTCAGGCTGACTGAATCCCGGACACCTGAGCACTGGCAGCTGGTGCTATATTTTTTACAGGGGCGGCAAACAAAGCACCCAACTCACCTCACCTTGTTCAGTTGGTTGGTCGATTGGTCAATTAGGTCCTCTCCCTGTTGCTCGTCGAACAAACCCCCCACCCCGATCACTTGCCCATCTGCCCACCAGCCCCGCACTTACCCCATCCAGGTCGTGGGCAGCTTCCCCCTGCTTCTTCTCCCGGCTGGCCAATATGATCACTTCTCCTCTCGGCCAATCAGGTCTTAAAACCTGGTTCCGGATTGGCTGGGAGGAGAAGCAGGAAGACAATAGCAAATATTAATTTGCAGCAATCACCCTGAGCCCACCCTATTTTGAAGCCAATTAGAGTCTCAGACTCTAATCACGTGCTTAAAAAAAAAAAAAAAAAAAAAAATATATATATATATATATATATATATATATATATATACCCATTATAATCCATGCGTCTGGCGCCCTGCATGTAGATAAGGACTGGACGCATGGATTAGAATTGCGCCCCTAATGGAGTGGCCACCAATGCACAGTCAAGTCGAGTCGAGTCAAAACTATGACTGTCTGGGTGAATCCCAGACTGGTGGCAACCAGTGGTGGCCTGTCCATTAGGGGTGTCGCCCCCTCTCTCCTCTCCACCCCCTGTATGCAGTGGATAGGATAAATTCATCCCCTATTCATGTATCTGGCCCCTTTCAGGTCACCGGGCACATGAATTA
This sequence comes from Lithobates pipiens, assembly GCF_037356315.1. NCBI lineage: Eukaryota > Metazoa > Chordata > Amphibia > Anura > Ranidae > Lithobates > Lithobates pipiens. Next base: position 13,445,079 of record NW_027507686.1, on the reverse strand, counting down.
CAGCGGCCAGGGTTTTTTTTTTTAAGCACCTGATTAGAGCTAGAGGCTTTAATAGGCATCAAAATTGGGTGGGCTCGGGTTGCAAAGCATGCGTTCTGCGCCCACCTAGGTGTGTTGCAACAGCAAATGAATATTCGCTGTTGTGACACTGATCCTCCACAGCAAACAGTGGGTGTGGCCAAATTGGTATTGCTGACATAATTGCCCTGCTCCCCCAGTGATGTCGAACCTGCCCCTAGACAGCCACCCACAGCCCCCCCCAGACAGAAGCAGATTTGTGTGTGACTCTATCTTGGTTACTTTGGGAGACACAGCCCAGTCTGAATAATGTGTCTGGGTTTCAGTCTGCCTGAAACCTGGACACATGATTTAAAACCTGGACTGTCCAGGTGAATCCCGGATAGGTGGCAACCTTAATCCTCCTCCCAGCCAATCGGGAAGCTGGTCTGGTACCCTTCACCAGATTGGCTGACAGTACAGGTGATCCTATTGGACGTCTTGCATGGAGGAGAGATGAGACGCACGGAGTCTCTATGAGAAGAAACAGAGCCACTCCTGGGACACACCTAGCTGCCATTCACCCGCTGCATGACCTGCCACAAAGATGGGGTAAGTCAGGCCAGGGGGTGCTGAATGGGGGAGGTTGGGTAGCTGTGTGCATCCGTGCCGCTGGGGGGCAACCCTAGCTGTCGGAGGGGCCTGACAAGCTGACAAGCTCCATAATGGGGGAGGAGACCAGACCAGTCCCCCTGCACAAGGAGAGAGAGCAGCAGTGACCGGTCTTTATTACAGGAAGTCTCAGATGGGATTACTGCACAGATCTGGGAGAAATACACAAAGATTCCAGGAAGAATCCTCAGGATTCTTTGTATTTAGACAATATTTGCTGATCCCGGAGTTTGGCTTTTAAGGAAAAGTCAAACGATTGGTCAGATAAGGCGAAATCCCCCCCCCCCCCGTCTTCTATCTTTCAATGCGACTGCATAAATAACGATGCAAGCTGACAGTCAGGTGCTTTCATCCTGCGATGTCATATGGCCTGTGCTATGTGAAGAATATATATGGAGCCGGGCGAGTATTAAATTCAGCCCTACAGACACCCCTATTTGTTCTCTTCCTATGGCGCCTCACCCATTGACAGTGACAAATAATATTGTCCACTCAGCTGTTGCGAACATACTGCAAACTATTAAACAGACAACTTTCTGCTTCCCAAGCAGTATCATGCAGCTTGTTGTGTCGCTAATGCATATTGAGGAACTCACGTGCCGTGGCCGCAGACGGAAAAAAACACAAAACGTTCGCATAAAACATCAAGGACTTTTGCCTCTCAGTTCTTTTCTGCTCCCTGAACGCAGGCTTCGCTTTCATGACTCTTCATTAAAGGGAAACCGGTCAGAGGAGGAATGGCCGTACCGCCATCCTTCATCCCCCTAAAAATGGCCCCTCCTGTCATTTTCCTCCCCTTTTTCCTCCCCTGCCGTCATTTTCCTCCCCTTTTTTCCTCCCCTCTCGTCATTTTTCCTCCCCACTCGTCATTTTCCTCCCCCTTTTCCTCCCTCCCGTAATTTTTCCTCCCCCTCTTGTAATTTTTCTCCTCCTCCCCCCCTTCCGTCATTTTTCCTCCCCCTTTTTCCCCCTCCCATCATTTTCCGCCACCTTTTTCCCCCCTCCCATCATTTTTCCTCCCCCTTTTCCTCCCCCTTTTCCTCCCCTCCCATCATTTTTCCTCCCCCATTTTCCTCCCCTCCTGTCATTTTCCTCCCCCCTTTTCCATCTCTCTCGTAATTTTTCCTCCCCCTTTTTCCCCCTCACGTCATTTTATCTCCCCCTTTTTTCCCCCCTCCCGTAATTTTTCCTCCCCTCCCATCATTTTTCCTCCCCCTTTTTCCTTCCCTCCTGTCATTTTTCCTCCCCCTTTTTCCTCCTCTCTCGTCATTTTTCCTCCCCCTTTTCCCCCCTCCCATCATTTTTCCTCCCCTTTTTCCTCCCCTCCCATCATTTTTCCTCCCCCTTTTTCCTCCCCTCCCATCATTTTCCCTCCCCCTTTTCCCCCTCCCGTCATTTTGCCCCCCTTTTTCCCCCTTTCATCATTTTTCCTCCCCCTTTTTCTTCCCCTCCCATCATTGTCCCTCCCCCTTTTTCTTCCCCTCCCATCATTGTCCCTCCCCCTTTTCCCCCCTCCTGTCATTTTCCCTCTCCCTTTTTCCCCCTCCCATAATTTTCCCCCCCCTTTTTCCGCCCCTCCTGTCATTTTTCCTCCCCTCCTGTCATTTTTCCTCCCCCTTTTTCCTCCCCTCCTGTCATTTTTCCTCCTCTCTCGTAATTTTTCCTCCCCCTTTTTCCTTCCCCCCCGTCATTTTTCCTCCCCCTTTTTCCTCCCCTCCCATCATTTTCCCTCCCCCTTTTCCCCCCTCCCGTCATTTTCCCTCCCCCTTTTCCCCCTTTCGTCATTTTTCCTCCCCCTTTTTCTTCCCCTCCCATCATTGTCCCTCCCCTTTTTCTTCCCCTCCCATCATTGTCCCTCCCCCTTTTCCCCCCTCCTGTCATTTTCCCTCTCCCTTTTTCCCCCCTCCCATAATTTCCCTCCCCCTTTTTCCTTCCCTCCCGTCATTTTTCCTCCCCCTTTTTCCTCCTCTCTAGCAATTTTTCCTCTCCCTTTTTCCTCCCCTCCTGTCATTTTTCCTCCTCTCTCGTCATTTTTCCTCCCCCTTTTTCCTTCCCTCCCGTCATTTCTCCTCCCCCTTTTTCCTCCTCTCCCGTCATTTTTCCACTTTACAAAATTTGCCATTTTTAAACGTCACCTATGGAGATTTTTAAGGGCCAAAGTTTGTCAACATTCCACAAGCGGGGGGCGCAATTTTGAAGCCGGACATGTTGGGTATCAATTTACTCGGCCTAACATTATCTTTCACAATATTAAAAGAAAAATGGGGCTAACTTTACCGTTTTCTTATTTTATAATTCAATAAAATGTGTATTTTCCCCCAAAATAAATTGCGTTTGTAAGACGGGAGCACAAATACGGTGTGACATAAAATATTGCAACAGCCGCCATTTTATTCTCTATGGTGTCTGAAAAAATATATATAACGTTTGGGGGTTCTAAGTAATTTTCTAGCACAAAAAAAAAATGATTTTAACTTAAGTTTGAAAAATCGGCCCGGTCCTTAAGTGGTTTAGGCCGATATGTATTCTGCTACAAATTTTTGGTGAACAAAAAAATCCAAGTAAGCGTTTAGTGATTGGTTTACGCAAATGTTATCGTGTTTACAACAGGGGTAGGCAACCTTGAAGAGGTGGAGATCTATCTGACCATCACGCGAGAAGTCGCCCCAATGCCGTCTCCTCACACCAGTGTTAATTTTGACAGCTAATTTCGATTTAGTCTAAGCCCTTGTACACACGGTCGGAGATTCCGACAACCAAATCCGTCGGATTCTGTCCTTCGGATTTTGTCCGAGGGATCTTGTACGAAACTGTACACACGGTCGGACGAAGTTGTCGGAAAATCCAATCGCTCAGAACGTGATGACGTTATTTCGTTACGATGGGACTACGTTCAGGCTAGTAGCCAATAGCTTTGGTGTAGGAATTTGATCTGAGCATGCGTGGCACTTTGTCCGATCAGAATTCTCTACACATGATCGGAGTATGTCCGATCGGAGCATTTTGTCGGAAAATATTTCCGGCAAGTTGGAAAATTTGGTCCGACGGATATTCCGACGGAAACAGTCCGATGCAGACCACACACAGTCGGAATATCCGACAAAACGGTCCGATCGGAACACATTCCGTCGGAATCTCCGACCGTGTGTACAAGGGCTTAGTCTTTTAAAGCGGAGGTCCACCCTAAAAAAAAATAATAAATAAAAATTGCATAAAAAGGATCCTAAAAATGTGAAAAAAATTTATTGAAAAAGAAAAAGTTTTTACTTACCAGAAATGGCTGTTGACACTTTAGACAGTATAGTAATTTACTCCCAACCCACCTCATACTTGATGACCGACTTACCGTAGGACAAAACCAGGTATCATTTCATGAACATGACAAAGGACCTCTTACTAAGACCTACTCCGACGCAACATGTCAATGCTACTTCAGACATCTAAACGGTTGGGAAGGAATTCGCTACATGATATGTTGTAGAAGAATGTGTAACTTTCCTACCTGGAGTACGAGTTTTGTCCCAGAATCTAGATCACAATCCCGAGACGAAGTTGGAGATATTCTGAATGTGCTTCATTGCAATTTATGTTATGTTCTGTACTGTAATGTTTATGCACGCATGTTACGTGCACTTTCGCTGTAATCATTGCACTTTTCTTTTTCAATAAAATTTTTGAATGGAAAAAAAAAAAAAGAAATGGCTGTTGCTAGGCAGATCCTCCTAATCTGCCACTTCCTATTCCGCGGTGATCTTCATTCTTCTCCTCCTCACGTTCTCCTCTGGGGAATGGGGCATGCTGTCTTCTGGGACCTGTGTGTGTCCCAGAACACAGCCGGCCATTCACAAAGTGCCGCCCGACTTGCGCACGCGCAGTAGCAAAGGGAGCAGTGAAGCCGCAAGGCTCCACTCCCTGTTTCCCTTAGTTCGAATGGGGGCTCCGGGACGCAATCCGATGGGCGTATCGGCCTCGGGCGGCCGACATCCCGGCACCCTGGACAGGTAAGCGTGCTTATTAAAAGTCAGCAGCTACAGTGTTTGTTAGCTGCTGACTTTTTAAAAGAAATTTTTTTTCAGCTGGAACACCGCTTTAATTAAAATGGCATTTTAGTTTTAGTTCTATTTTAGTCTTCTGCAATTGTTTTAGTTTTAGTTGTATTTAGTCGACTAAATATCCAATACATTTTAGTAGACTAAAATCTCCAGTACATTTTAGTAGACTAAAACTCATTTTTTTGTCAGTTAAAGTAACGCAGTGCCGTATCGCAAAAAAAAAAAAAATTGCCTGAAGGGGCTAAACCCAAAACCAACAAATATAATATATTGCAGCTTACCAAGCATTAGATGTGGTGGCTGAATTTGTTTTCTTTTTTAATGCTTTTTGCCCTCTGTTGTTACCTGGTGATCTGGCCAGTAATACATCTCCTGTATTAGAGCACCCCCCCCCACTCTGGAGGAAGGAGCACAGGGGGCACGGCAGACAGCAGCATTGTCAGTCTGGGGGGAGTGTTAGATCTATTAGCATATTTAGATACACTAACAAATTAAAGCCAAACTCCAGCTCCCATGATTACATGATGCTGGGCGTCCTCCAGCCAGGAAATGGGACGGGCTCCATCGGACCGTTCCTTCATTTGCTTTTTTTTTCGATCTCCATCTAGAGTTCCCCTTTACAATCCCAACCTCTATAGTGAACGTTGTCGCAGCTCAGAATTGCATAATGCATGTGACTGCCGGAAATATATTCACGATATTGGAGGAACTTGTGTCTGTTATAACTTTCCTCTAAGCGAATCCTCGATTTCTGCATTGTCAAATTAAATTACATTTTTGGTGATTAATTACCGCGTGGAAGACAATTGAATTAAAACGGGAGATATGGTGTGTCAGCGGGTGTGGGGCGCTCCATCATTCCCATAAACTCCTTCATCACCATCTCCGGCCGACATCAACCACCGACCTCCCGCCCCCTCTGTGTACGGCACACGAGCACCCTCTGAAGGGCCACCTTGGGTCCCTCTTCAGAGAGCATTTGACAGGGGATGAGGGAGGTGTTAGGTCGCCTCTTCAATCCTGGTCAATCCTGTAAATGCCGCACGACTGCGCCACAATCGTATGCATTGCAGCCCCATTGATTTGCATTGGTTGCGTTTGGCAACGGTATTGCCTGCTGAGCCGATCTCACCCGCCCCATGTATGCATGCCCAGGTTCAGGAGGGCGGCAAAATCTCAGCTCAACCGACTGGCTTTACCAACCCTAGCTGCAAGCAGTGGGGGCTTGTGCTCAATACTTTTGAAGGGGGGGAGGCGGAAAACCAATGCCACCAAACCCCCCGCCACCACCTTGCAGGAGGCCTATGGGAAGATGGCTCTCACTCCCCACCCCCCGGGAGACGGACAGATGGGGATGTGGTGATCACAGGTCTCCTTACCTTAGGAGGCAGATGACGAGTCCTGGGATGTCACTCTGATCTCCCCTCCACTGTGCAAGCCGGGGAGTGCTTGATGTGGCTGCAGGTGAGCCGTCCCTGGAAGAGGAGGGAGAGGACCACCAGCTGAGCTGCTTCCTGACTCTTTCAAGCTCCGGGGGCCATTACTATTCCTCCCGGCCGAACAGGAAGCGGGTCCTAAGACTCCCTGGCCAAACAGGTCTCAGGACACGCTTTCTGATTGGCCGGGAAGAGAATAGCCAATATTAATTCACTAATGTCACACAACTGGGTGGGCTCAGGGCGCAGTGCTCTGCGCCCCGAGCCCACCCATTTTTGAAGCCAATAAGATCCTCTGGCTCTAATCATGTGTTTAAAAAAAAAAAACTTTGGAATCCATGCATCCGGTGCTCTGCATGTAGATCAGGGGCCGGCTGCAAGGATTAGGGGGGTGGTGCCCCTGCGCCCCTAATGGACGGGCCACCACTGGCTGCATGTGTGAAGAAAGCCTAAAGGGTCATGATATTTCTATACTGAAGGATGACCTTGTAGTAGATCCTTAAAGTTGTATTAAACCCAAAAGCAGCCCTGACAGTAACCTTCACCTAACCCCCTAACCTAACTCCCAAAACGTTCTTAAAGTCAAAACCAAACATTTATTATATTGTAGTTTACTAATTCTTAGATGTCATGGCTGCATTCGTTTTCTTTTAAGGTTTTCTTTCCTTTATTTTCATTTGGTGGCCAAGCCTGTAAGTCAGTTGTGTTTCAACAATTAATGTAAAGGGGCATTCTGATGGGAACAATTAATGTAAGGGGCACACTGATGGAGGCAATTGATGTAAGGGGCACACTGATGGGAACAATTAATGTAAGGGGCACACTGATGGGGACAGTTGATGTAAGAGTCTAGTATCGGTATCGGGACAACCCTAGTAAGGTGGCACTCTGATGAGAATAATTGATGTAAGGGGGCACTCTGATGGGTACAGTTGATGTAAGACGCACACTGATGGGGACAGTTGATGTAAGAGGCACACTGATGGGGACAGTTGATGTAAGAGGCACACTGATGGGGACAGTTGATGTAAGAGGCACACTGATGGGGACAGTTGATGTAAGAGGCACACTGATGGGGACAGTTGATGTAAGGGAGCACTCAGATGGGAAGTGTTGATGGAAGGGGGCAATCTGATGGGGACAGTTGATGTAAGGGGGCAATCTGATGGGGACAGTTGATGTAAGGGGGCTCTTTGATGGGGACAGTTGATGTAAGGGGCACTCTGATGGGGGTAACTGATGTAAGGGGCACTCTGATGGGAACAGTTCATGTAAGGGGGCACTCTGATAGGGACAATTTATGTAAGGGGGCTCTCGGATGAGAAGTGTTGGTGTAAGGGGGTACTCTGATGGGGACAATTAATGTAAGGTAGGACTCTGATGGGGACAGTTGATGTAAGGGGCACGTTGTAAGGGGGCATGCTGATGGGGGCAAATGATGCAAGGGGAACTCTGATGGGGACAGTTGATGTAAGGGGCATGCTGATGGGAGTAACTGATGTAAGGGGCACTCTGATGGGAACAGTTTATGTAAGGGGGCACTCAGATGGGAAGTGTTGGTGTAAGGAGGCACTCTGATGAGGACAATTAATGTACGGTGGGACTCTGATGGGGACAGTTTAGGTAAGGGTGCTCTCTGATGGGGACAGTTTAGGTAAGGGTGCTCTCTGATGGGGACAGTTGATGTAAGGGGCACTCTGATGGGGGTAACTGCTGTAAGGGCACTCTGATAGGGACAATTAATGTAGGGGGCACTCTGATGGGGACAGTCGATGTATGGGGGCACTTGGATGGGGACAGTAGATGTAAAGGGGACAGTTAATGTAAGTGGAAACTCTGATGTGGACAGTTGATATAAAGCAGGACTCTGATGGGGAAGGGACCCTGATTTAAAAGGGACTGTGATAGGGGCAACTGATATACAATAAGGGGGCACGTCCTAATCTACTGACAGCCCAATACATACTAGTGTTCCCTGTTCACTCCTGCATTGCCTCCGCAGTACCAGTCAGACATTATTTCGGGGTCACGACTCATGGTACAAAAAAAGGAAAAAAAAGTTCCTGCCATTTGTGCCAGGCTGTCCCTGACATTATGCCCTCAGACTTTCCCCCTGCACCCCCTGATCACATAGGCTTGATATGGCCCTGTTCAGGATTCATATCATTACACACGGATAGGCGCTCAGACACAAGCGGATGAACATCGACAGATGGTGGTCGGTTTTCGGATTCAGCGCAAGACTTAACAACATCAAACTTCGTACCCACATAAGAGGACTCCGGGTTACACAAAAACTTACCGTTCCTGCAGGTACGAATCCTAGAACTTTCCAATTTACAGCTATGCAGTATTTCAAACCCTTGACTTCTACTATTTCAAGTCCTCTTTTATGAGTTAAAATGTGCTCCTCGCAGCCACCGGTATTTAGTTAATTTAAGATAAAAGGGCAGGCTGTGTAAAATGGCAGGAGTGTACGGTGATTAACATGCCAGCCTTGAATTTTCTAAGTTTGACACATTAAACCGTCTCGTATTGGGAAGAGAGAGGGAGAGAGAGGAGGATGTACCGCCTAATGACCTTTATTTAGACTAGAGATCTAACCGTCGGTGCTTTGCAGTGCGAAGGCTCTGCAAGGAAAATTTGCATGCTAATACTTATATTACTCTTATCTATTCAAATCGGATCCTTCGGAAAATTCCAACCCAATTAGTACCACTTAGAAAAAAATATAAATATTTCTTTGTGTTGAAAAGTAATGAAGTGCCTTTAGATGACATTAAAATATTTAATACCTAATTACTAAAAAAAAATAAAAAATAAAAAAGATGATGGTTTTCCAAAAATTGGTCTTAAAGCGTTATTAAACCCAGAAGCCAACATTTATTATATTGCCGCTTACCAATTCTTAGATGTGATGGCTGTTATTGTTTTCTTTTTTTAGGCTTGTCTTTCTTCTATTTTCACCTGGTGGTCCAGCCAGTAAGTCTGTTGTTTTCCAAAAGGACAAGTTGTCCTGTAGATGTATCATTTACAGAGATGAGACAAGCCATTTACCACTGACAAGGGTACTTACAATAATCAGCATTTATTTAAAGGGGTTGTAAAGGTAAACATTTTTTCACCTTAATGCATTCTATGCATTAAGGGGAAAAAACATCTGACAGTGCCGGCACCCCTAGCCCCCCCGTTTTACTTACCTCACCCCTCGAAAGTCCCGCGCTCGCCTCCGACATCCTCTTCGCCGCTCAGCTCGGCTGTTGATTGGCTGGAGTGGAGGGATTGAGAGCAGCGCAGCCATTGGCTCGCGCTGCTGCCAATCACATCCAATGACGCAGCGCGCCGGGGCCGAGTGATACAGCGAGCTGCTATAGCCGACGACTATATCATGGGAGCCCGCCCGCAAGTGCTTCTCACCATGCGAGGGAGCTCACATGAACGTGAGAAGTACTTACGGGGGGGGGGGAGCCAAGACAGCCGCCGAGGGACCCCAGAAGACCAGGTGTGGGGCCACTCTGTGCAAAACGTGCTGCATAGTGGAGGTAAGTATAACATGTTTGTTATTTAAAAAAAAAAAAAATTCTCTTTACAACCCCTTTAAAGAGGAAATGCAGTCCGCTCACATCATTTGTAATAAAAACATCTTTGCCGTTCTGAAGCTTCCCTCCGACCACTTCATATTATTTTATATATACTGTGATTCTGTACTTGCCAAATATGCTGCAGAAATCTCCCTCCACGGAGTCTGGCTGCAGTCATTTTAACTGTGGGCAGCTGAAGCTGCTGCCTGTTCACTTCTTGGATTTATGCTGTCGCCAAATGGCTTATATAAGGACAGGAGCTGCACTAGTGCATTGCTGTCTGATCTGAAGCTTTACCCGGCATATATAATTGGCATATATGACCTAATACATGGGAAATAACTAAGGATGCTTGTTTGACAACCTGGTCATGATATTGGTGGAGGGAGGAGAACAGCTCAGACCCTTCTGAAGTGGGAGATATCTTTTGTTACATGCTGTTGGTGACCCTCTGTAGTGGGGGGGTCATGAAATTCTGGTAAGAAGTCATTTTGGCTGTATGGTGGTGGATCAAGCACTTGCTACACAGTAGAAGATTTGATGATTCCTCATCTACGTATATTGGACTTTGTTGAAATTCAATCATCTATACAATTACACATTGGGTGTTCACTATTTTGTTTATTGTTGTTCACTGTGATTAATTATCCTACAACCCTAAGGGCCGGTTCACACTGCAGGCGATGCGAGGCGACACCGACTTGCCTCGCCGCGACCTGCCGCGACCTCAGCGGCAACTTGCAGATGACTTCTGTATAGAAGTCAATGCAAGTCGCCCCGAGGTCGCCCGAAAGTAGTACAGGAACCTTTTTTCTGAGTCGGAGCGACTCGAGTCGCTCCTCTCAGAACGGTTCCATTGTACAGAACGGGGCGACTTGTCAGATCGAGGCGAGGCAAGTCGTGTCGCCTTGCATCGCCCGCAGTGTGAACCGGCTCTAATTCTTTAGGATTTGGGGTGTAACAGGTCCAATTTTTGCACATTGATATTGAAATTATGTTTAATGTTTTTCACTTTATAGAATTTCATGTGGGTTTTATGATTTAGCGCAGCTTATTTAATTTTTTATGTTTTTTTTCTGTAATTATGTAATACAGTCAAGCCGCGGCTGAACAAAGTTCCATTGTGGACAATTATTATAGTACTCCTTTTATCATAGCGCAGTTTTTTCTTTTCTTTTTCCAGTATAAAGACAAAGGCAGCTGTATTGAAAAGGAAGCGCAGGACATACATGACAGGGTGCAAGGAAATTAGTGAGTTAAAGGTAAAAGTTAGTGGGGGGGGGGGGGGGGGTGTGGTTAGAATGTAGCCATACTTACCCCATTGGTGGATGGTCACAGAGGGGAGGAGTGTGGCAGTTTCTTCCGTGTGCTTGGGTGGAGCAAGGCAGTTGGGGGTCAGCAAGCGAGGAGAAACGTTCCCGCCCTCCCTCCCTAAATAAAAGGTTAGGTTTGTGGTGCTGGATTACAGCGAGGTATGGGGGCGTTGGGTCCTTGACGACAGGCATATATATATATATATATATATGGAGGTATATATATAGAAATACATGGGTCATTTGAAAACGTTGGGACCCATCCCAGGTATGGAGTCATTATGTTTGGTCTGGTGTCAGTCCGGATTAACGGCTAATATGTTTTGTGGAGTCTGTGGTCAGTTAGCGAGTCCTCGAGGCGAGTTGGCGGCTGGGGACAGATGCTGACGAAGAGGGGTCACAGGCTCAAAGTAATAAGGGGTCGTCAGGGACCAGCTGGAAAAATGACTTGGTGGTTTTTGTAACGGGAAGATGTTCAAAGTTTTAAAATTGTTTAAAATATTTAAAATAAAATTTCATTTTTTATTGGTTATTAATAAAGGCCATTGAGGCCATTTATATCCAAGCAGGTGTCCGTGTATTCATTTAATATAACAGTAAGTGCATGCATGTATTGGTGGGGCAGTAAGGTATCTGGCTACCCTAGTCAAGGAATAGTAGTGGTAAAAACAAAAAAACAAAAAATTTGGATTTAACGAATCTTTTTTTGTATAATTCTACTTTAAAGGGGTGTAGCAGAAGGTTGTGTCCCTGGGATCTGATGGAATTCAGTCTAATGCCCCGTACACACGATGGGAATTTTCGACGGGAAATGTTCGATGTGAGCTTGTTGTCAGAAAGTCTGACCGTGTGTAGGCTCCAACAAACATTTGCTCTCGGAATTTCCGCACAGAAATGTTTGAGAGCAGGCTCTCAGATTTTTCGACGACAAAACTTGTTGTGTACACAAGTCCGTCACACAAAAATTCACGCATGCTCGGAATCAAGCAGAAGAGCCACTATTGAACTTCCTTTTTCTTGGCTCGTCGTACATGTTGTACGTCACTGCGTTCTTGACGTTCGGAATTTCCGACAGCATTTGCGTGACCGTGTGTATGCGAGAGAAGTTTGAGCCAACATCCTTCGTAAAAAAAAAAAAAATTTCATCAAGAAAAGCTCAATTTTTTATTTTTAGTTCTGATAAAGATCTACAGTTTCTTAATACATTCCCCTATTTTGGTTGGAATCTCTTCAACAATCATATTTCTGGTGGGGAAAGGCCACTGGGTGGCTTCAATAGTTCTAGCAGATGGCTATCTCCATGTTCCTATGTTGATCAGTCATCAGAGATACATGATATTCGCAGTACATCATTATCATTGCCAGCTTTGCTGCTTGCCTTTTGGTTTGTGTACAGCTCCTCTGACCTTTTTGAAAATTCTCTTATCTGTTATATCTCTTCTGACAACTCAGGTGCTGTTCTAGGTTGTTGCCATCAGTAGCATCAGGTAATTCTGACGGCAGGCTATTTTAGCTGGTTAGTGAATGAGCAGAAGAGCAACTTAATTCTGACCCAAGTGTAATTCTAGGAATTTGTTTCAACATTATTAAGGACAAAGTCCTTCTTCCCCAGAATAAGGTGTAAGAGATCCAAAGAAAATCAGCATCAAACTACCTTTCATGTCTACCAGGAACTATATAAGGCTCCTCAACCTTTGTTCATCCACGATTCCATTGGTACCTTTGGACAGGTGGCAAAGGGTCATTGAATTACGTTTCCTAGATCAGTGGAATTGCTCTTTACTGATACAGCAAGTTCTTCTAGCTCTATGAATTCATCATGTCTCTGATAAAGTTGAGAGTGACTACCAGCCTGACTCAATGCAGGTCAGTGGATCAGGGCACCTGGATCACCCTTACCACAGATGCCAGTGGCAGACAGTGGAGAGCTCAACAAGACCACAGTAGCATGTTTTTGCAGATAGCAGCAGAATTCTCCCAAGGGGCAGGACAGAATCTCAGGCTCTTGATGACTTGCTATCTTCTCAGATTTCTCAACATCATCATAGCGATTAGGTTGGGTTGCAGAGTCACTGACCACAACGAATGGGCCTTAAATCATTGATATTTGCTATGATCCTAAAAATATGAGGTGTTTCAAATGTGGACTGGCATCAGCTTTCAACCACAGACTTCCCATTTACCACTTTCAGCAATTCGATATGAGGGTTCTGGCCTATCCTTAGTATTCTTCTGATGTACATCTTTCCTCCAATCTGTGTGACTCTGTGGATTCTCTCAAGAGCCAACAAGAGGGGGTCCTGCTACAGTTATTCTTCCATTTTGGTACAGGAGGCCTTTGTTTTCCCTTGTGGCATATGAAGTTGGCTTCCCTGATTCGGTGCCAGTGTCATCGGTTCTGCTGAAACATGGGTATTTTCTACATCAGACGTCTGAAGCCTGGACTTTGAGCAATGCCACCAGAGAAATTGCAAGTGATAGACACAGTATTGAAGGCCACAGAACCCTCAACGAGTTTGTTCTGTGGGGGCATTTGGAGGAAGTTTGTAGTATTCTACTCAGAACTAGGTGGGTTTGCTCTCACCCCCCAGTGGGCAAAGACTTTTTTTTAGCAGGAGCTTTTTGTAACATTTGGTTATAAACTGGCTGGGTCTTATGATCTAGTTACGGGTTATTCTGAGGAGTTAAAGTGGTTGTAAACCCTTACAAACCACTTTGACCCTTGCCCTCTGTTCACATACGAGACTGTGTTGTTGAAGGTTACCCCTGCAAATATAAACCTTTCTAAAGGACTTTTATGGTGTCAGTGTCCAAAGTTGTTGGGTATCAACCCTGGGAACCCCTAGACATGGAAGAACAAGCCAAGCGGAGGTAACCGGTAAGCCCAAAAAGTTAAGGCCACCCTGCAAAGGGTTATGGCCGCTACATCTGGAATAAATTAAGTCAATTCTTTTCTGAGCTAGATTGAGAAAAATTCTTCTCCGGGGCTAGATTGAGGATGATTCTTCTCCAGAGCCAGAGTGAGGTCAATTCTTCTCAGAGCTAACTTGAGGACAATTCTTCTCTGGCCTAGATTGAGAACAATTATTCTCCAGGGCTAGAGTGAACAATTCTTCTCTGAGCTAGATTGAGAACAATTATTCTCCAGGCTAGGTTGAGGGCAATTCTTCTCCAAGCTAGATTAAAGTGGTTGTAAACTCTTACAACCAACTTTGACCTACAGGCAAACCTAGATTAAGTCTTACCTGTAGGCCCAAGAAATATCTCCTAAACCTATACGGTTTAGGAGATATTTGCCCGAAGACAGGCACCGACCGTGGCATTTCCAACAACGGAGCTGCCGCGCGTGTTGGCTCCCGTGCGCATGCACGGGAGTGACGTCATCGCGGCTTTGCCGAATGACAGCGGCGGAGCTGTGAGACCCCACCGAGAAGATGGATGCGCTGGACTACAGGGGACAGCGGTGACATCGCTGGCTCCTGTGTCAGGTAAGTGACACGTAATGGGCTACTATGCGATGCGTTGCGATGCGATGCATAGTAGTCCATCATGCTTTGCCTTTGCAGGGAATGAAAGAGGAAGTAAACTCATCAGGGTTTACTTCCTCTTTAAAAGGGCTGAACTGACTCATAGTAGGCTGACATAAGAGAAGCCAGGAAATTACGGTAAGTATCAGTAAACAATTTTCTGTATTTTCTATACTCAATCATGAGATGAGTGAGTATCCTAACCATAACTGCAGGGAGGAAAGGCTGTTGAAATGTGCACATGGCACATTATATAAAATTAAGGCAAGACATATACAGTATGTAATCCTTTAATCGTGATTTTCTTCCAAGATAATGTTGTTGATGTAACTTTCTAAACTTTGAAATCTTTTTATTATTATTTTTTACCACAAAAGGAATAGGTATAGTAAGTATGCTTATAATGACCAATTTTACATGACTATGCAGGGAGCAGATGCCACCAGATTATCACACTTTTCTCAATTGAACAGCAAACTGGCTGTGAAAATCAAACAGGGCCTTTAGACTATTCCTCAAGAATTGGGATGAGTAAAATTTAAGATTTTTAATTTCACAGAAATTATGGCAAAAACAGGATTTTAGGGTGGTTTATGGTGGTTTGTATGGATGCAATAGGCTTTAAATAGCTTCTGAGGGTTAAGGAAACCTCTTTCAGCTATCCTGGACCTGTTCTTACACCAAATAATTAGCTTCATTATTTTACGTTTATAGCACCCTCCTAGATAGGTGCTAGGATTAGGTAAATGTAGTCCTGGCTCACTGTAATCAGTATGGCTGTGTTGATTGTTCTGGCCTCTTCTATGTTTCAGTAGCTACAGGATTGATTGCTTCCCCCTGGCTGGTCCAGAAATGTTCTGGAAGTTGGTGGACAGGAAGATTTTAATCAGCAGCTGAATATTCATGAGGGAACAGAAAGAAGACACCTCTAAGTGCAGAAAACTTTAAAACTTAATAGCGAAGGGCTTAAAATAGCCAACGGCATGAAGAAGGAGCCTATTGGATGCTCTGAAACGCGTGACATCCTTTAGACGTAATTTCCCGGCCTCTTGCATTCCACGAGGGTTCCGGTCGCACTTCCGCTGATGTCATCCAAGAGTCCAGTGTTCCATGCTGGTTCCACACAGCGCAGCTGCTTCAACCCTGGTCCTTTCCCCGCGGCTTCCTTTTGCCGAACACACTCCTTGCTGCAGGATTGGAGCATGTTTGGGACTACAGATGCTGGTCTTTCCCTACTACATGATGAGCCTTTTCCCCCTTACTGCTAGTAAGTGTTTTTAACCCCTTGTCTATTACGTTTTAAAGTTTTCTGCACTTAGAGTCACCTTTTTTCTCATAGTTTCATAGTTAGTAAGGTTGAATAAAGACACCAGTCCATCCAGTTCAACCTGAGTAAGTGTCTACAATTGTCCCTATTCAGTCCCTACCCTCAAGGAGCCCACTATCCTAGGCCCCAATTCATATACTAGGGCCAATTTTGGACAGAAGCCAATTAACCTACCTGCATGTCTTTGGATTGTGGGAGGAAACCGGAGCACCCAGAGGAAACCCACGCAGGCACAGGGAGAACATGCAAACTCCAGGCAGGTAGTGTCGTGGTTGGGATTTGAACCAGCTACCCTTCTTACTGCTAGGTGAGAGTGCTAACCACTACACCACTGTGCTACCCTTTCTGTTTCCATTTTGTAGAGTTTTTGCTTGCCTCTTGGAGTGCTGCCCTGGTGACTTGAACCAACAATCATAAAGCCTGGTTTATATGAACTGTTTCGTTGGGAACATCCCCTCTGGTCTATGCTGTTATCCAGAAGCGCCCTTCTTTCATTTATCCTGAATATTCATAAAGCCCTAACCAATCCCTAGGGAGGAATGCCCAGATAGTTACTGGTAGTGTGTATAAAAACTCTGGGACAGAGAGCAGTCTGGCCTCTTTCCTGAGGAGGAGATCACAGCCTAGGGGGGCTGCTAGCCCCTAGGCCCTTTTTGTCATGTGCCTGCAGGGAGTGGAGGCATCATTTGGGTTAACTGAGGGTCTATGCTACTGAGAGTCACTGAAAGCTAGTCTGTTTAAAACAGTACAGGACCCAGGGAGGAGGTCCGACATCCAGCTTGATACCCTCGTAAATCAACCAAGAAACAATAGAAAGAGAAGGGGGAAATAAAGAGAAGGAACAGAAGAAGATGGGGTCCTGAGCTCATCGCCCTTGGGGGAAGAGAACACTGGTACAACGGTCAGCAAGAAATAGTAGAGCCTCAAAAAAAAAAGATTAGAGTGTGTTATTTTTATTTAAGGAAATTTCACCTAAGCAGCTCAAAATTTTACATAGATAATTTTGCCAAAGTCACTCTGCTCAGGTGTACTAAAATAAAAATTTTCAATGATGTCCACTGTTCCTAAGGAGGCCACTGGTGACCATCTCCAAAATGGTTTCTAAAATCCGTTGCTTCCTCTAGTTTCCAGAAACAGTTGTTTGCATAAAGGCAGCATTTATACCAAACAATGAAATTTCCACCGATAAAACATGAACTATTCATACTTCCATTTCCAGCTATACAGCCCTACCATCCAGATATAACGGGGGGGGGGGACATTTGTATGCATTGCTTCCGCACCGATTTTTCATAAAAGACCAAATAAAAATTGCACTAGTTATGAAAGGGCTTATTCATCTGACAAATGCTGTTAGTCGTTTGGAGAATGGCAAGACATGAATCCGTTATATCGAGGAATACTTGTTACAATCAATATTGTGATATATGAAGAAGGTTTTTTTTTTTCTTCTCCAGTCCTTCTGATATTTTTTTCTCTTTGCTAGCTTCTAAACTTTTTCTGCCACCAGAGTATTCCTCTAGCTTTTGTAGCAAGTGCTATACTCGCCGTGCCATCCCAGCGTGTGGTAGAACATTTCCATCAGACAAAGTGGCTTCAGCTCTCCCTACCCGCGCAGCGAGGAGCGTGATACAAGGTAACAGTGGGGGACTTTGGTAGTGTCTCAGAAAAAGGACTCTTTGGTGGATTCTCGCAGATGAAAAACAATGAAAAGACACGTCAAACAGAAAAAGGATAGATAGATATGCCACATGAAATCTTAGGCTTCAGTTTAGTTGACTGTTTCACAGAGATCGATGTGTTAAGAGAGGAAGGAAACAAACCAGGAACATTGTGTAGCTTCATGTCTTCTCAGCGTACATGAAGTGGAGACAGCCATGCCTGCGTATGCCATCTAAGTATTGAGATCTTGCATTATGAGAGCTCATGTGAATCAACATTTTAGGTTTTTTTTTTGCATACATTTATCAACATAATTTAGCAAACTATAGTTTGAATGTGGAGAGAGTTTTAGGACTTTTTTTAAAAAATATCAGTCTGTGTGTTCAGGACCCTAGGCCAACTGTCTTGCCCTAACCCCCTTCATGACGGTCAACTGGCCAGCTTCAGTATAACACTAAGCCCTTGTACACACGATCGGAGATTCCGACGTAATGTGTCCGATCGGAGCATTTTGCCGCATATTCCGACCGTGTGTGGTCTGCATTGGACTGTTTCCATTGGAATATCCATCGGAACAACTTTTCCAACTTGCCGGAAATATTTTCCGACAAAATGCTCCGATCATGTGTAGAGAATTCCGATCGGACAAAGTGCCACGCATGCTTAGATCAAATTCCTACATCAAAGCTATTGGCTACTAGCCTGAACGTAGTCCCATCGTAACGAAATTACGTCATCACGTTCTGAAAGATCGGATTTTCCGACAACTTTGTCCGACCGTGTGTATGCAACAGTTTCGGACAAGATCCATCGGACAAAATCTGTCGGATTTGACCGTATGTACAAGGGCTATCAAGTTCAGATGTCATAGCCAAGTATGGCACACCAAGGCTGGGAATGAGGATGCTGAAAAGGGCAGTTTGAATGTGGAGAGAGTTTTTGGACATTTTTTAAGAAAAATATCAGTCTGTGTGTTCAGGGCCCTAGGCCAGCTGCCTTGCCCTAACCCCCTTCATGACGGTCAACTGGCCAGCTTCAGTATAACACTAACAATTTCAGATATCATACCCATGTATGGCACACCAAGGCTGGGAACGAGGATGCTGAAAAGGGCAGTTTGAATGTGGAGAGAGTTTTAAGACATTTTTTTAGAAAAATATCAGTCTGTGTGTTCAGGGCCCTAGGCCAACTGTCTTGCCCTAACCGCCTTCATGACGGTCAACTGGCCAGCTTCAGTATAACACTAACAAGTTCAGATGTCATAGACAAGTATGGTACACCAAGGCTGGGGATGAGGATGCTGAAAATGGCAGCTTGTCCATACTAATTCAGTATATCCAGAGCATGCGATTAGAAAAGAAGTGGATGTTTTGGGTGTACGCATGTGGGTGACTCTTAAGTAGAGTTGATACAGAATTTTGGATGATGTTAAATTCAGACCAATTTAATGGAACCCAGATGGCAGATTCAAGTCTAAATTTGAATATGCTATCTGAATTTTAAGTGAATTTGAACTGATATTTTTGGTTGCTTGGTTTCACCAAAGGCTTTTGGGAAGATGGGACCATTGGCTGCTAAATTAGTAGAATTGCTCTTTACTGAGCAAATTCTCCTGGCTCTATTAATTCTTCTCTCTCTCTGATATGGTGGACAGTGACTCCCAGTCTGACTCAAGGCAGGTTGATGGGTCATGGCCTTTGGGCCACCCTTACTACAGATGCCAGTGGAGACAGCCATGCCTGTGTATGCCATCTAAGTATTGAGATCTTGCATTATGAGAGATTATGTGAATCAACATTTTAGGTTTTTTTTTTGCATACATTTACCACCATAATTTAGCAAACTATAGTTTGAATGTGGAGAGAGTTTTAGGAATTTTTTTAGAAAAATATCAGTCTGTGTGTTCAGGGCCCTAGGCCAGTGATGGTGAACCTTGGCACCCCAGATGTTTTGGAACTACATTTCCCATGATGCTCTTGCACTTTGCAGTGTAGTGGAGCATCATTGGAAATGTAGTTCTAAAAAATCTGGGGTGCCAAGGTTCTCCATCACTGCCCTAGGCCAACTGTCTTGCCCTAACCCCCTTCATGACGTTCAACTGGCCAGCTTCAGTATAACACTAACAAGTTCAGATGTCATAGCCAAGTATGGCACACCAAGGCTGGGGACGAGGATGCTGAAAATGGCAGCTTGTCCATACTAATTCAGTATATCCAGAACATGCGATTAGAAAAGAAGTGGATGTTCTGGGTGTACGCATGTGGGTGACTCTTAAGTAGAGTTGATACAGAATTTTGGATGATGTTAATTTCAGACCAATTTAATGGAACCCAGATGGCAGATTCAAGTCTAAATTTGAATATGCTATCTGAATTTTAAGTGAATTTGAAATACTATATTTGGTTGCTTGGTTTCACCAAAGGCTTTTGGGAAGATTGGACCAATGGCTGCTAAATTAGTAGAATTGCTCTTTACTGAGCAAGTTCTCCTGGCTCTATTAATTCTTCTCTCTCTCTGATATGGTGGACAGTGATTCCCAGTCTGACTCAAGGCAGGTTGATGGGTCATGGCCTTTGGACCACCCTTACTACAGATGCCAGTGGCAGACTGTGGTGAGCTCAACAAGACCACAGTGGCAAACATGGCAAAACAAGAAGGTACAAGGAGCCTAGCTGTTTTGTAGATAGCAGCCAAATTCTTCCAGTGGGCAGAACAGACCTTCAGGGTCTTGATGACTTGCTATCTTCCAAGATATGAAAACATCTCAGAGGTTAGGTTGGGTCGCAGATTCAGAAACCACAATAAATGGGCCTTAAATCACTGATATTTACCATGATCTTCAGGATATGGGGTGTTTCAAATGTGGACTTAAAGAGGAACTTCAGTCATTTTTTTAATCTTTCCATCTATTAAATCTTCTGTCCTTGTTGTTTTAACTTTGGATAGTAAAACATTGTTTTTCTGCCAGTAAATACCTTATACAGCCCACTTCCTGTTTCTTGTCTGGAAAAAAGCCTAGGCTTGTGATATCATACACTGCTCCCTCTCTCACGAGAGTTTGCCAGGAAGGGAGGAGGGTGAGTCATAAGAGGGCCAATGAGAGCTGCGGAGCTGGAGTCTGTGTGTTCAGGGCCCTAGGCCAACCGTCTTGCCCAAACCCCATTCATGATAGTCAACTGGCCAGCTTCAGTATAACACTAACAAGTTCAGATGTCATAGCCAGGAAATGGGCAGTATAAGGTATTTACTGGCAGAAAAACAATGTTTTACTATCCAATGTTAAAACAACAAGGACAGAAGATTTAATAGATGGAAATATGAAAAAAATGACTGAAGTTCCGCTTTAAGTCCACATTTGAAACACCACATATCCTGAAGATCATGGTAAATATCAGTGATTACCTTATAC
Organism: Lithobates pipiens; assembly: GCF_037356315.1. Taxonomy (NCBI): domain Eukaryota; kingdom Metazoa; phylum Chordata; class Amphibia; order Anura; family Ranidae; genus Lithobates; species Lithobates pipiens. The sequence continues at coordinate 13,424,103 of NW_027507686.1, read as the reverse complement.
AGCCCACTTCCTGTTTCTTGTCTGGAAAAAAGCCTAGGCTTGTGATATCATACACTGCTCCCTCTCTCACTCTCGTGAGATTTTGCCAGGAAGGGAGGAGGGTGAGTCATAAGAGGGCCAATGAGAGCTGCAGAGCTGGAGGTGTGCCTCTGTGTGTCTGTATAAATCCAGGAAGTGAACAGGCAGCAGCTTCAGCGGCACACAGTTAAAATAATTGCAGACAGACTCAGTAGAGGGAGATTTCTGCAGCATATTTGGTAAGTACAGAATAACAGTATATATAAAATAATATGCAAACTGGTTGGAGGGAAGCTTCAGAATTGCAAAGATGTTTTTATTACAAATTCTGTGAACAGACTGCAGTTGCTCTTTGATGGCATCAGCTTCCAACCACAGACTTACCATTTACCTCTTCTGACAATTCGAAATGAGGTTTATGACCCAAGGATCTGGTGTACATCTTTCCTCCAATCTGCCGGATTCTGTGGATCCTCCTTAAGAACCAACAAGAGGGGTTCGAGCTACAGTTATTCTTCCATTTTGTGCAGAGGGCCTTTGTTCTTTGGCCTTCTTTGTTGTTTGGCCTTTACTGCATTATATCTGCTTCTTCTATTGCTTGGGCACCCTTAGCTTGATTGCCAATGCCAGAAGGCCTCACCCATCTATCTTAGTATCCCTGGTGGACTTGATAAAGGAAGTGGCTGGGATGGTTTTCAGTCCCATTTTCCTGCCAGGTAGGGCTACCAGGAATTTCCCAAGCCATTATGAACAATATGCTTCATTTTTTTCTCTGTAATTCCCATTTTTCTGTTCGGAGTCCTGTTTGGATTTCCAATTTGACTTCAATAAGACTGGCAGGTCATAAATTCAGAATTTTGGAGGTTGACTAGTTTTTGAAAAGTTCAGCTGAGCCACAACTGATCAAACTTTTCAGATGTTCACTCATCTATACCTTTGCGTACTCGGTGTTTACTACCATCATCAAAAAATGATGGATTGTGCAGAAACAGTAGGGGACCCAGACTGTTTTGTCAAGCAAGGCAGCAACCACTAACCTTTCGTAATTCAGGGAAATGTGCTAATGGCGCCTAGTGATGTCATGCACTTGAGTTAGATTTAACAATATATGATACTGGTGCTTAGTTAAGGTGGACTCCTGCAGTGGGGAGATGGTAAGGAAGTATGGGAAGGTAAGGAAGGGTGAGTATATCTGGCTGTGACAGATGGTGAGGGCTGGTCGTGCCCTCCTCCTTGACTTTTTCATCATGATCAATAATACAATTATCAGTTCCTCCCCTCACGCCAGAGTACTAGGTATGATCCTAGACTCTGATCTGTCCTTTCGGGCCACAAATCTAATCACTATCAAAACCTTGTAGACTTCACCTCCGTATCATCTCTAAAATGTGCCCCTTTGAAACCAACACTCTCTTGTTATCTCTTGTCTTGACTATTGCAACTCCCTTTTCATAGCCCTACCTCTCCATAGGCTATCCTCTCTGCTGACAGACTCATCTGCCTTACCAACCTCTCAGTGTCTGCCAACCCTCTCAGCCAATCCTTCCACTGGCTTCCAACTGCCCTGGAAATTAAATTCAAAATATTATCAGCAACATACAAAGCCATTAATACGTCTGCTCCCAGCTACATCACCAATCTTGTCTCCAAATATCACCCAAACCGCTGCTCTTTTCCTCCCGAGGCCTCCTGCTCTCTTGTCTCCTTCTCCCATGCTCCTCTCCAGGACTTCTCCAGAGCCTCTCCTATCCTCTGGAACTCTCTACTTCAATCTGTCCGGCTATCTTCTATTCTGGCCACCTTTAAGCAATCCATGAAAACTCATCTCTTTAGGGAAGTCTATCACACTTCCATCTAACAACTGAACTTTTAACTCTTCCATGAGCTCATCCTCCACAGTTATTAGCTTTTGTACCACTTGCCCCACCCTATTAGATTGTAAGCGCTTATGAGCAGGGACCTCTTAACCCTATTGTATTTTATTGTACCGGAACTGTACTGTCTCCCTTTAGATTGTAAAGTGCTGTGCAAACTGGTGGCGCTATTAATGAATAATTGAGTTGAATATGAATAATTATAATAATGATAATAATAGATTGGATTGCTGGGGGTTGTATTGCATCAAGATTGGATGACTATGAGTTTTCTTACGCTAAGATTGGATGATGGGGGGTGTCTAGCATCAAGATTGGATGGCTGGGAGGTGTCTTGCACCAAGACTGGAGGACTGGGGGTGTCTTGCACCAATAATGGGAGACTGGGGGTGTCTTGCACCAAAATGGGATAGCTGAGGGGGTGTCTTGCACCAAGATTGGAGGACTGGGGGTATCTTGCACCAAAATTGGATGGCAGGGGGTGTCTTGCGACAAGATTGGATGGCTGGGAGGTGCCTTGCACCAAGATTGGAGGACTGGGGGTGTCTTGCACCAATAATGGGAGGCTGGGGATGTCTTGCACCAAGATGGGATAGCATCAGCTGGAGGGGTGTTTTGCACTAAGATTGGAGGACTGGGGGTGTCTTGGACCAAGACCGGGAAGCTGGGGGGGGGGGTCTCTTGAACCAAAGAGGGATGGCTGGAGGTGTCTTGCACCAAGACTGGATGACTGCGGGTGTCTTGCACCAAGATTGGATGGCTGGCTATTGTCTCGCACCAAGATTGGATGGCTGGGTGTTGTCTCGCACCAAGATTGGATGGCTGGGGCTTGTCTTGCACTAAAATTAGATGACTTGGGTTGTCTTACATCAAGATTAGATGGCCTGGAGATGCCTTGCCCAAAAAATGTATGGCTGGGGGTGTCTTGTAACAAGATTGGATGGCTGGAAGGTGTTTTGCAACAACATTGGAGGATTGGGGGTGTCTTGCACCAACAATGGGAGGCTGGGGGTGACTTGCACCAAGATAGGATGGCTGGGGGGGTGTTTTGTTCCAAGATTAGGGACTGGGGGTGTCTTGTATCAAGACTGGTAAACTGGGGGGGTGTGTTGCACCAAGATAGGATGGCTGGGGGGTGTCTTGTTCCAAGATTAGGGACTGGCGGTGTCTTGAATCAAGACTAGGAAGCTTGCGGGGGGGGGGGGGGGGGGGTGACAAGATTGAATGGCTGGGTGTTTTCTTGCACTATGATTGGTTGGCTGGGGGTTGCTAAAGAAGATGAAAGGTATTTATTGACATATCATGTTTTAATACAGTAATAATAATAATATTAACGATAATAATAATTATTATGATATTATTATTATTTAAAATAATAATAATAATAATAATAAAGAACTAAAATAATAATATATATTAAACATTACATATTAGTTGAGGATTCACAGAACGCACTCTAGAATTTCCCATTTAATATGTTCGTTAAAATGTAAGTGCATTGCAAAAACAAGAAAATATTTTTTTTCAAATACGGAAATGTTAATATGTTGCGCCTTCTGATCAATGCTATATTTTTTTATTTCTATTTCTACAGTTTATGCATGATATTAAAAGAAAAAATGTTTTGGCTACATCATGGTAAATTTGTGCGGCAGAGTCAACCGGTAAGTTCGATAGGCAGCAGAGGAGTCTCGAGCTTGTTTTGCAAGCCGTTTGTTGACAACAACAGGAAGAAAAGATCACAGAAGCCGCCAATAAATGTGGACATCATATATTTTTTAATTGTATAGGAGTACACTACACTAATTAAAACTAGTATTTCTTGCAATGCCAAAGGCAAAATTAATTATTAATTTTTATTAATATTCAGAAGTATCACAAGGAATATATTAAGAGATTTTGTTTGTGTGGATCTTTCATGGATATCTAGATCTTTGGGAAAAAAAACCTCGATAGCTAAAGAGACGCGGAGATGTAAATAGTGAGGGAAAAAAAAAATCTATATGTATTTTTTTTTGTATTAAAGCTAAACTCCAGACTTATCTTCAGTTATGCACAGTTGTACAGGTGCCTCTTCTGTATTGAGAATTCTTGGTTTCAATTTCACTGCACACTGTGATCTAATCACAGTGTGCTTTACGAAGCCGAAGCCTGCCTCATTTCCTGGCTGGATGGCATCCAGCATCATCTAGATCTTACCTCCTCAACCTGACTGTCCCTGGTCTGCCCCTTTTCATTCAATGGATTTTAACTCTTTCGATCATGGAGGCTCAGCGTCACATGTGATCATTATCCGGGGAGGTCTGTTTCCAAAAGCAGCCTGACTAGGGACACCCACTCCTCCAGACTGACACCAACCTATGAAAATTTAAACTATGTACAGAACCCTGCTGTCTCCTCCCCCCCCCCCCCCCATTAGCACAGAGACCCAATAATTACATCAATTGGTCCACAATAAGGTATTTAGAAAATAATAGAAAGTTGTAATTAAAATTCTTAATTAACACTTTAGAAGGGGGGTGATGGTAATTGAAGAATTATCAAGAATGTCTTAGCTTTGGGACACAATAAAGATTGGTATTGATAGTCGTTTTTAGACCGTCCATCTGTGCACCGTGATTGGATGGCTGGGGGTGTCTTGCACACCATTGGATAGCTGGGGGTTGTTTTGCACCAAGATTGCATGGCTGGGGGATGCCTTGCACCAAGATTGGATGTCTGAGAGGTATCTTAAAGCAACAATGGGAGGCTTGGGGTATCTTAAACCAAGGTGGGATGGCTGGGGGAGTGTCTTGCATCAAAATTGGATCGCTGGAGGGCACCAATTTTGGATGGCTGGGGTGTCTTGCACAACATTGGATAGCTGGGGGTTGTTTTGCACTAAGATCGCATGGCTGGGGGATGCCTTGCACCAAGATTGGATGGCTGGGAGGTGTCTTGCACCAAGAATGGGAGGCTTTGGGGGTATCTTAAACCAAGGTGGGATGGCTGGGGGGGGGGGGTGCCTTGCACCAAGATTGGATGGCTGGGGGTGTCTTACACCAAGATTGGATGGCTGGGGAATGTCTTGAACCAAAACTGGATGGCAGGGTGATGTATTGCACCAAGTTTGGATGGCAGATGGCTGGGGTTGTCTTGCGCCAAGACTGGAAGGTTGGGGGTTGTCTTGCACTAAGATTGGATGGCTGGGGTGTGTGTTGCACTATGATTGGTTGGCTAGAGGTTGCTAAAGAGGATGCACAGGTACTCATCGGTATATCATGTTTTGGGGTGGAGGAACTTGACTGGCCTATACAGAGTCCAGACCTAAACCCGATAGAACACCTTTGGGATGAATTAGAACGGAGTCACAATGAAATTGCTTCATAAGATAAGATAGATAGATAGATAGATAGATAGATAGATATACATAGAGAAAGAAAGAGAGAGGAGAGAGAGAGAGAAAGAAAGAAAGAAAGAAAGAAAGAAAGAAAGAAAGAAAGAAAGAAAGAAAGAAAGAAAGAAAGAAAGAAAGAAAGAGAAAAAAAGAAAGAAAATAAAGACAGAAAAGACACTAGCAATATAATAAGGGATAGATAGATAGATAGATAGATAGATAGATAGATAGATAGATAGATAGATAGATAGATAGATATTCATAGAGAAAGAAAGAGAAAAGGAAAGAGAGAGAGAGAGAGAGAGAAAGAAAGAAAGAAAAAGAAAGAAAGAAAGAGAAAGAAAGAAAGCGAGAGAGAGAGAGAGAGAGAGAGAGTGAAAGAGAAAGAACGAAAGATAAAGAAAGAGAGAGAGAGAGAGAAAGAAAGAAAGAAAGGGAAGAAAGACAAAGAGAAAGAAAGAGAGAGAGAGAAGGAGAAAGAAAGAGAGAGAGAGAGAGAGAGAAAGAGAAAGAAAATAAAGACAGAAAATACACTAGGAATATAATAGGGGATAGATAGATATTCATAGAGAAAGAAAGAGAGAGAGAGAGAGAGAGAGAGAGAGACAGAAAGAAAGAGAAAGAGAGAGAAAGAAAGAAAGAAAGAAAGAAAGAAAGAAAGAAAGAAAGAAAGAAAGAAAGAAAGAAAGAGAAAGAAAGAAAGAAAGAAAGAAAGAAAGAAAGAAAGAAAGAAAGAAAGAAAGATAAAGAAAGAGAAAAAGAAAGAAAGACAGAGAGAGATAGAAAGAAAGAAAAAAAGAAAGAAAGAAAGAAAGAAAGAAAGAGAAAGAAAGCAAGAGAGAGAGAGAGAAAGATAAAGAAAGACAAAAAGAAAGAGAGAGAGAGAAAGAAAAAAAAGAAAGAAAATAAAGACAGAAAATACACTAGGAATATAATAGTAGATAGATAGATAGAGAGATAGATAGATAGATAGATAGATAGATAGATAGATAGATAGATAGATAGATAGATAGATAGATAGATTTAGCCATACCAGTACACAAAGAGAACCTGTCTATATTTTTCCAATATAAACTTGCTTGTCTGCAAATGCACAAATATAAGTGCAATCTATACATCTGCCATTACCATAAACTAAAGAAGAATGTTCTAGCTAATTATATCTATACATACATATTGTATACACACATAAATGATGGATTTAATAAGCCAAGACAAACCCAGTGGAATCCAAGCAAAAAGGATTATCCCTCCCCCCACCCTCCTTATGATCTGTAACCATCTCATTCTTCCCGTGTGTTTCAGGGGATATTTTACCACTTTGAAATGGAACACTTCCTCGTCAGCAGCGATATCAAAGGCTGTGAACGTGTTACACGGTTTGCGTTGTCTTTTTTTTTTTTTTTTCTTTTGCAGACACGCCGGCGTAGAGAAACACAAAATACCCACAAATCGAGGACTAACAAAACCGATTCTCTGAGGATTAAGGAAGCATCTAGCCAGAGCAAACCTAAACTAAATGGGTCCCTTGACACCAATTTTCCCTTTCTTTGGTGCGGCCAATCCACTCTGTTTTATTGATCGACTACACTACAAACGACTCCCAACCAGCTCTCCGGAGTCATAATATATGAGCCCCCCTCAGCCGCTTTCCACGCAGGCCTTCTAAATGGTGCCTCGTTTTGCACATTAAAATATTATTTTAATCTATATGTTTTCAGCCCAGTAATAAGTAGATTATTTATGCTAGTGAGCTCCTCGTGTAATCAAGATAAAGGTTTTTGAGAATCTTTCTGATTAGCATAACTGCAGCATGCCGTAGGATGGGGATTCATGCGCATCCATAAACGATGGCGTGAGAGCCTAATGTTAAGATATTTCTCTGCATTAGTGGGGCCATCGCGACTTGATTTGCATGTTGTTCCATTTTTATCTGTTTTTTTTTTTTTTTTCCTCTCTAGAAACAGACATCTGTAAGCGTCTTTAATTTCTGCTTAATTGCATCCTTTTTCCAATCTTTCACAGAAACGGCTACAACAAACTGTTTGCTGTCCTTCTGTTTTAATAAACATCATGTCTGAAAACTAACAGATCTGGTTGGCGGAATAATACAGGCGAGGAAATCCTTAAAGCCCGTCTGTGCCAGCAAAATTCCTGAATTTACCATCTTCGCCTTTCTGAGAAAATAAGGTACGGCTCGGGGTGGTTTGCTTTTGGGTGGCCGTACCAGGATTGTTACAGGGGATTCTTCTGGTTTTGGACATCAGTTGCAATCTTTGAGCTGTTTGCACCCAGGAGTCCATAAAAAAAATGGGTTCTGGGAGATATAGGTGCAGCACCCTCCTAATTTAGGGTGGGCTACTAGGAAAATGGGGAGGTGTGCCCAGAAGGTGGAGAGAGAAACCATAAATCAGGGGTAGGCAACCTGGAGAAGGATTCATAAGAGAGCTTTGAGGAAGACACTGAGGTCCCTGCTAGGCTGTGCCTGCAAATTCTTTTAATTTTCATCCTTCCCTTTCTGAGAAAAATAAGGTACGGCTCAGGGTGGTTTGCTTTTGGGTGGCCGTACCAGGATTGTTACAGGTTATTCTTCTGGTTTTGGACATCAGTTGCAATCTTTGAGCTGTTTGCACCCAGGATTCCATAAAAAATGTTTGTGGGAGATATAGGTGCAGCACTCTTCTAATTTAGGGTGGGCTACTAGGAAAATTTAGCATTACTCCCTTGTAATCAGAGGGGTGGGGAATTGATTGGTTAGGGCTGCTCAGTGTTTCACAGGATGCAGCTCTGTTACTTCCCCCTCTCTTCTAGAGGATTCTAGAAATATAGTGGGAGGAAGGACAGAGTGGGCAGCCTTAATATTTATGGGGCTCTAGGCAATCCCTGGAGAGGTGTGCCCAGAAGGTGGAGAGAGAACCCATAAATCAGGGGTAGGCAACCTGGAGCAGGATTCATAAGAGAGCTTTGAGGAAGACAGTGAGGTCCCAGCTAGGCTGTGCCTGCAAATTCTTTTAATTTTCATCCTTCCCTTTCTGAGAAAATAAGGTACGGCTCGGGATGGTTCGCTTTTGGGTGGCCGTACCAGGATTGTTACAGGTTATTCTTCTGGTTTTGGACATCAGTTGCAATCTTTGAGCTGTTTGCACCCAGGATTCCATAAAAAAGGGTTCTGGGAGATATAGGTGCAGCACTCTTCTAATTTAGGGTGGGCTACTAGGAAAATTTAGCATTACTCCCTTGTAATCGGGGGGGGGGGGATTGATTGGTTAGGGCTGCTCAGTGTTTCACAGGCTGCTGCTCTGTTACTCTCCCCTGTCTTCTAGAGGATTCTAGAAATGTAGAGGGAGGAAAGACAGAGTGGGCAGCCTTAATATTTATGGGGCTCTAGGAAATCCCTGGAGAGGTGTGCCCAGAAGGTGGAGAGAGAACCCATAAATCAGGGGTAGGCAACCTGGAGCAGGATTCATAAGAGAGCTTTGAGGAAGACAGTGAGGTCCCAGCTAGGCAGTGCCTGCAAATTATTTTAATTTCCATCCTTCCCTTTCTGAGAAAATAAGGTACGGCTCAGGGTGGTTTGCTTTTGGGTGGCTGTACCAAGATTGTTACAGGTGATTCTTCTGGTTTTGGACAGCAGTTGCAATCTTTGAGCTGTTTGCACCCAGGATTCCATTAAAAAAAAGGGTTCTGGGAGATATAGGTGCAGCACTCTCCTAATTTAGGGTGGGCTACTAGGAAAATGGGGAGGTGTGACCAGAAGGTGGAGAGAGAGCCCATAAATCAGGGGTAGGCAACCTAGAGCAGGATTCATAAGAGAGCTTTGAGGAAGACAGTGAGGTCCCAGCTAGGCTGTGCCTGCAAATTCTTTTAATTTCCATCCTTGCCTTTCTGAGAAAAAAAGGTATGGCTCGGGATGGTTCGCTTTTGGGTGGCCGTACCAGGATTGTTACAGGTGATTCTTGTGGTTTTGGACATCAGTTGCAATCTTTGAGCTGTTTGCACCCAGGATTCCATAAAAAAATGTTTGTGGGAGATATAGGTGCAGCACTCTCCTAATTTAGGGTGGGCTACTAGGAAAATTTAGCATTACTCCCTTGTAATCAGAGGGGGTTAGGAATTGATTGGTTAGGGCTGCTCAGTGTTTCACAGGCTGCTGCTCTGTTACTCTCCCCTGTCTTCTAGAGGATTCTAGAAATGTAGAGGGAGGAAGGACAGAGTGGGCAGCCTTAATATTTATGGGGCTCTAGGATATCCCTGGAGAGGTGTGCCCAGAAGGTGGAGAGAGAAACCATAAATCAGGGGTAGGCAACCTGGAGCAGGATTCATAAGAGAGCTTTGAGGAAGACACTGAGGTCCCTGCTAGGCTGTGCCTGCAAATTCTTTTAATTTTCATCCTTCCCTTTCTGAGAAAATAAGGTACGGCTCGGGATGGTTTGCTTTTGGATGGCCGTACCAGGATTGTTACAGGGGATTCTTCTGGTTTTGGACATCAGTTGCAATCTTTGAGCTGTTTGCACCCAGGATTCCATAAATGTTTGTGGGAGATATAGGTGCAGCACTCTTCTAATTTAGGATGGGCTACTAGGAGAATTTTGCATTACTCCCTTGTAATCAGAAGGGTGGGGAATTGATTGGTTAGGGCTGCTCAGTGTTTCACAGGATGCCGCTCTGTTACTTCCCCCTCTCTTCTAGAGGATTCTAGAAATATAGTGGGAGGAAGGACAGAGTGGGCAGCCTTAATATTTATGGGGCTCTAGGGAATCGCTGGGGAGGTGTGCCCAGAAGGTGGAGCGAGAGCCCATAAATCAGGGGTAGGCAACCTAGAGCAGGATTCATAAGAGAGCTTTGAGGAAGACACTGAGGTCCCAGCTAGGCTGTGCCTGCAAATTCTTTTAATTTCCATCCTTGCCTTTCTGAGAAAATAAGGTACGGCTCGGGATGGTTCGCTTTTGGGTGGCCGCACCAGGATTGTTACAGGTGATTCTTCTGGTGTTGGACAGCAGTTGCAATCTTTGAGCTGTTTGCACCCTGGATTCCATAAAAAATGGTTGTAGGAGACATAGGTGCAGCACTCTTCTAATTTAGGGTGGGCTACTAGGAAAATTTATCATTAATCTCTTGTAATCAGAGGGGGTGGGGAATTGATTGGTTAGGGCTGCTCAGTGTCTCACAGGCTCTGTTGCTCTGTTTCTTCCCCCTGTCTTCTAGAGGATTCTAAAAATATAGTGGGAGGAAGGACAGAGTGGGCAGCCTTAATATTTATGGGGCTCTAGGGAATCCCTGGGGAGATGTGCCCAGAAGGTGGAGAGAGAGCCCATAAATCAGGGGTAGGCAAACTGGGGCTTACCCCTGAAAGCACTATGCAGTCCTAACCAATCAATTCCCCGCCCCACTGATTACAAGGGAGTAATGCTAAATTTTCCTCATAGCCCACCCTAAATTAGGAGAGTGCTGCACCTATATCTCCCAGAACCATTTTCTTTTAATGGAATCCTGGGTGCAAACAGCTCAAAAATTGCAACTGATGTCCAAAACCAGAAGAATCACCTGTAACAATCCTGGTACGGCCACCCAAAAGCGAACCATCCTGATCCATACAGCTGTTGCAGAACTACAAGTCCCATCATGCCTCTGGGAGTAATTATCTGCCAGCCTTGCAATGGCTCATGGGAAATGTAGTTGCACAACAGCTGGAGGGCCCCAGGTTGCCTACCCCTGCCGTAAATAGACTGAGGCCTAGTGCAGTGTTCCTGGATCCAGTCCTGCAGGAGGAGACCCCTGTACAGGGGGTCTGCCCCTGGAGCAGGATTCATAAGAGAGCTTTGAGGAAGACACTGAGGTCCCAGCTAGGTTGTGCCTGCAAATTATTTAATTGTCATCCTTCCCTTTCTGAAAAAAATAAGGTATGGCACAGTATGGTTCACCTTTGGATGGCCATACCGGGATGATCATTACAGGTGACTCTTCTAGTTGTGGACATTGGTTGCAGTCTTTGAGCTGTTTGCACCCAGGAGGTGATAAAAAAATGGTTCTGGGAGATGTAGGTGTAGCACCCTCCTAATTTAGAGTAGGCTGCTAGGGAAAGTTAGGTTTACTGCCCTGTAATCAGATACGTGGGAAATAGATTTGTTAGGGCTTCTCTGTGTTTCACAGGCTGCTGCTGTAACTTCCCCTTGTCTTCTAGAGGATTCTAGAAACACAGTAGGAGGAAGGACAGAGTTAGCAGCCTGAATATTTATGGAACTCTAGCGAATCCCTGGGGAGATGGGCCCAGAGAGTGGAAAGAGAGTCCATAAATAGTCTGAGGCCTATGTAGCAGGGTGCAGTCTTCCTGGGTCCGGTCCTGCAGGAAACCTCTGTACAGGTGCTCTGCCCCATGTGCAGGATTCTTAAGAGAGCTTTGAGAAAGTTAACCCCTTTATGCCAATTAGTCTCTTAAGGTGACCACTTTCTTAGTGTCTAGATACTTTATCTACATGACAATCCTTTTTGCCTCTGATTATGTGTGCCAGTAGCCAAGCAACAGAAGTAGGGCTTACAATATCTGATGGGCTGACTGGTGTGTCATGAAGATGTAGTGTACAGCCAATATCCAGGGAATCCCCTGATAACAGCTGGTTCTTTGTAGATTTTTGTTCATTTGTGGTGACCGGGTAGGGTTCTCTGGTGCACTGGCCATATCACCTGGACACTTTTGTAGCACAGACCCCAGGTGGGGCATGTCCCCACAGGCACTTAGTTTCTAACCACAAAGAACAGAAGGAGCCTCTCCAGTAAAGTGTGATAAGTACCTCTACCCAGGCCTGAACTATGGAATCGGTGTTGTATTGTGAAAGCGGCAGGGTAAGGTCGGAGCTTTGGCTTGCCACTCCTAAAAAGCTGGAACATTGAGCTCCCCCATATCTGTGAACTGGCTTAACAATTTAGACACCGGGGGGGGGGGGGGGGGGGGGGCACTAACAAGTAGGTTTTTGAACATATTGCAAGGAGCAGACCCAACCCAGACCCAACCCTCTCCTCGTCTATCTACCAGCTTCTAACCTTTTTTGGAATCCTTGTGATTATTCCCTTCTCCACTGCCAGCCTGGTGACCTCTGCTAAACCACTGATAGAGTTTATTTATTTTTGGCCAAAGAGAGGTCAGTACTCGGGCAGATCTCTTGTGCAGTAGCAAGTTGTATGTTTGGACACATCATGGTGAACAGTGGGTGTGGAGAGAAAAGGGCATTAAATGGAACCTGCGCTTCCTTTCTGTATACCCTGGTGCCTAAACTGCAGCTCTTTGCACTGCGGCCCTCAGGGTCCCAGCAGATAGTAGTCTGTGTTTTGGTGTTTACCAAAGCCAATGAAGAAAACGTATCCTTTGGACTGGCTTTTACTTACGTTTTTCAGTGCTGTCGGTCCCTTTTCTCATTTTATTCTTCTTTCTTAGAGAAATATCAAATGTGGCACAAGTAATTTTTAGCTGTAAGGAGACTATATGTGGAAGCATTGATTTGTAAAGGGGCAGTAATAGCAGTAATCTCTAGAAATCTCATGTTACATGTCTTCTGTCTATGACTGTCTCCTGAAACATGTCCTCAGGTCTCAGACCATCTATTGAAACATGCCTTCAGTCTTTAACCATCGCCTATAGTGTGCTGCTAGGCCCTGACTATCTACTGAAGCATGTCCAATGTCTTTCACTATCTCCTGTAGCATGCCCCATAAGTGGCCATCTCTTGAAGAATGCCCCTAGGTCTCTGACTATTCCCTGAAGCATGTCCCCAGTCTTTGACCATGAATTTTAGCATGTCCCCATGCTTGGGCCATCTCCCAAAACTTGTCCCTAAGCCTCTGACCATATCCCGTAGCATGTTCCCAGTTTTTTACCATCTCCTGAAGCATACTCCTTAGTCTCTGACCACCTTCTGAAACATGTCCCCAGTCTTTGACTATCTCCTGAAGCATGTCCTCAGTCTCCAACATTTCTTTTAGCATGTTTACCATTTCTTGTAGCTTGCCCATAGTCTTTGACCATCTTCTGTTGCATATCTGAAATCTCCGTCAGCTTTCTGTAGCATTACATTCATTGAACATTGTGTGGCCATTTGGTGATATAAAGGAATAAACCTGTGTCCAGGGGTGGACTGACCATTTGGGCTCTCGGGCACTGCCCGAGGGCCCCATGCCACCAAGGGGCCCCATCAGGGTTTTCAGCCTCAATAAAACCAGGGACAGTATGTAAAAATCTGTGTTTTTTTTTTTAAATCCCAAGATTATAGCTGCCCCGCCTCTCCAGTACCTTTTCATTGTGTGTATGTGTATTCTGTGTGTGTATACTGTGTGTGTATATTGTATGTGTGTTGGTGTATACTGTGTGGCCCCATAATCTATTGTCTGTGTGTGTATACTGTATGTGTGTTGGTGTATACTGTGTGGCCCCATAATCTATTGTCTGTGTGTGTATACTGTATGTGTGTTTGTGTATACTGTGTGGCCCCATAATCTATTGTCTGTGTGTGTATACTGTATGTGTGTTTGTGTATACTGTGTGGCCCCATAATCTATTGTCTGTGTGTGTATACTGTATGTGTGTTGGTGTATACTGTGTGGCCACCTAATCTATTGCCTGGGAGCCCCATAATCTCCTATTGCCTGGGGGCCCCATGAGTTGTCAGTCCGCCCCTGCCTGTGTCCCCCTTTCTCATTTAGATTGACCACCACTGCTGTATACAATGCGTATACATATGCCACAGTCCTTCTACCCACAAAGTTTGCCTTAAAGTGGGAGTGGGAATAAACTCCCATGCATGACTTTTACCTATAGGTAAGCCTATAATAAGGCTTACCTATAGGTACTGTAAATATCTCCTAAACATGCACTGCATCATTGCGACTCCTGCCACTCACACAGCCAGAGTCCGTGGAAGACTGGGTGAAGATGGAATCTGGAGGGCTTCATTCTAAGGTATGATTGACATAATGTGCTAGTATGCCATACTAGCACATTATGACATTGCCTTGCAGGTTTAAAAAAAAATCCAGCGGTTTTACTACTGCTTTAATCTTATGCCGCATACACACGAGCGGACTGTATGGCGTACTTAGTTCGTCATACAATCCGACGGACAGTCCGTCGTACTTTCCACTGAACGGACTTGACCACACACGGATGCACAAACAGTCCGTCGAAAGCTTGCGCGATGACGTGTACAGCACGTACGACGGGACTAGAAATAGGAAGTCCAAGACACAGCAAAGCACCCTTCCGCCGTGTAAATCCTTTCTGGGCATGCGCCATTCTTAGTCCGTCGAACTAGCCTACTGACGAGCGGACTGTCCGCTGAAACCAAAGTACGACGGACAGAATTTAGAAAAAAACGAAATTCTTAGTACTCCGGACTGCACGCTGAAAAAGTCCGCTGAAGCCCACACACGAGCGGATTGTCCGCTGAAATGTGTTTCGATGGACTAAGTACGCCATACAGTCCGCCCGTGTGTACGCGGCATTAGTCCCACAAACAAGAGTCTCGCGGACACATAGAATGCAGGGTTCCTAGTCTGTAACTCACAACATGGTGTGTACAGCCCAGGGGTCAGGACTATGTAATATACATGGTGTATTGTATTATGTGATATTATTATAAATAAACTGAGGCACACTGCTGAATCAGAGCTAAAGCTCTTCAGACTTTTGATGGCTAATCTGGATAAGATGGCAGAGCCACTAGTAACCTAATTTGTGTCTTGTAATCTTCCTCATACAGTGAGATGAGCTACTGTATGTTGGAACTCTATCTAAAACTAGGGTTAGAACCTTTGCCAAGATTTTATTGCATGGAAGTTCATGTTGATGCACCCACAGGCATGTACTGGCCATAGGGACTATAGGGAGTTTCCCGGTGGGCCGATGGCTCAGTGGGCCGGTTTCAGTGACAGCCAGTGGCATCAGTGGGGGGAGATTTTTGGGGCTATAGCCCCGAATCTGGGGCCCATAGCCCTGAGTCAGTCCAGGAGTCCCCAATCACAGGGTCCCAGCCCACTACCTGCCCTCTTTCTGGTGACCCTGATGTAAGGAGGGGCTCTCTGGGGACCCTGATGTAAGCCGGAGGCTCTCTGGGGAACCTGATGTAAGAGAGAGGCTCTCTGTGGACCCAGATGTAAGGGGGGGGGCTCTGCGGGGACCCGGATGTAAGGGGGATGATCTCTGGGGACTCTGATGTAAGGGGGGCTCTCTGGGGATCCTAATGTAAGGGGAAGGCTATATGAGGACCCTGATTTAAGGGGAGGCTCTCTGGGGACCCTGATGTAAGTGGGGGGCTCTCTGGGGACTCAGATGTAAGGAGGGGCTCTCTGGGGTCCCTGATGTAAGGGGGCTCTCTAGGGGCTTTTTTGCCCAATTGCGTACAGTTTATATACTGTTTTTTGCGTGTTTGCAAAATTAAAGTGGGCCGGTCTGGATGAAGTCCAGGGCCAAATTTTTGTCCCAGTCCAGCCCTGTGCACCCAAGCACCCAAGCTAGAATTGTTCAAAATTGATCCTAATATTTATTAAAACTGGCCAACCATTTTAGGAGACAACAAGACCCCCATTCATTAGGCTTTTCAAGCATGGAATGTAGTCAAAGACCACTGTGTGTTCTAAGGGTAGAGTTTGTACTGGAGATAGGTGGGTAGGCATAACAGCAGTTCGGAGGCTGTCTACCTCCCCATAGGAAAAGTCACCATAGCTTCTTGTCTTTGTGAAAGGAGGATCCAGAAAAGAAAAGTGATGTCTCTCTAATGAGACAGAGACGTCAAGGAGAACAAGCATTTTGGGATGGTTTAGAAGAGGGGTCTCCAAACTATAGTCCTCCAGTTGTTCAGGAACTACAATTCCCATCATGCCCAGTCATAGCTGTGAAAGTCATGGAATGTGTAGTTCCGAAACAGCCGGACGGCCATAGTTTGAAGATCCCTGGTTTAGAACACTTTTAAGGTGTTATTGCTTTCTATTGTTGTATTGTGTTTCTGTCTTGGTTATGACATATTCTTCTAAATTTTTGTTCTGATGTCACCAAGACAGAAAACAAGAGTAAATTTCCCCAGTGGGGACATAGACAGCAATAAAAGCGTGAATCAAGGTGGTGGAGCACCGGACTCAAAGTTTAAATTGGTTCTAAACTTTGGAGCCCCAAGGTCCTTGTATGCACCATTACTTCAAGTACCTGCTTGACCTAACTTAGGCCTCCAACGGCAAAACACAGACTCGGAGACGGGTCCCTACCAATGTAAATTTATAAAATAAAGCACATACATGGACCTTGTACCCCGCTAGCTGCCAAAACAGGCCACCAAGGGAAGTGGCCCAAAAATTGCCCAAGAACTATATTTATATACTTATCAGTTTGATTGCCCTTCTCTGCACTTTCTCCAGTTTCCCGATATCCGCTTTGAGAACTGGTGCCCAAAACTGAACTGCATATTCCAGATGAGGTCTTACTAATGATTTGTACAGGGGGGCAAAATTATATCTCTCTCTTTGGAGTCCACACCTCTCTTAACACAAGAAAGGACTTTGCTCACTTTAGAAACCGCAGCTTGGCATTGCATGTTATTGAGCTTATGATCTACCAAAACTCCCAGATCCTTCTCCAATACGGATTCCCCCAGTTGTACTCCCCCTAGTATGTATGATGCATATTCTCAGCCCCCAAGTGCATAACTTTACATTTATCAATATTAAACCTCATCTGCCACATAGTCGCCCAATTAGACAGAGCATTGAGGTCGGCTTGTAAATTGGAGACATCCTGTAAGGACGTTATTCCATCCAAAGCTTGGTGTCATCTGCAAAGACTGAAATGGTACTTTTAATCCCAGACCCAATATCATTTATATAGGTATTAAAATGTAAGGGTCCCAGCACTGAACCTTGGGGTACACCACTGATAACCTTAGACCATTCAGAGCAAGAATCATTAACCACGACTCTCTGAATTCTGTCTTTTATCCATTTACAAACTGATCTTTCCAAACCTGTAGACTTTACCTTACACATGAGCCGTGTGTTCGGAACTGTATTGAACGCTTTCGCAAAATCCAAGAATATCACACCCATTGTCACCCCTCTGTCCAAGTATACCACGTCCACCACCACCCCTCTGTCCAAGTATACCACGTCCACCGCCACCCCTCTGTCCAAGTATACTACGCCCACCACCACCCCTCTGTCCAAGTATACCACGTCCACCACCACCCCTCTGTCCAAGTATACCACGTCCACTGCCACCCCTCTGTCCAAGTATACCACATCCACCGCCACCCCTCTGTCCAAGTATACCACGTCCACCACCACCCCTCTGTCCAAGTATACCACGTCCACCACCACCCCTCTGTCCAAGTATACCACGTCCACCACCACCCCTCTGTCCAAGTATACCACGTCCACCACCACCCCTCTGTCCAAGTATACCACGTCCACCACCACCCCTCTGTCCAAGTATACCACGTCCACCGCCACCCCTCTGTCCAAGTATACTACGCCCACCACCACCCCTCTGTCCAAGTATACCACGTCCACCACCACCCCTCTGTCCAAGTATACCACGTCCACTGCCAACCCCTCTGTCCAAGTATACCATGTCCACCGCCACCCCTCTGTCGCAGGTTTTACTTACCTCCTCATAAAAAGAAATCTGATTTGTCTCACAACTTCTGTCTTTCATGAATCCATGCTGTCTGTTGCTTAAAATATTTTTTTCCAGCAAAAACTCGTCGATGTGGTGTTTTACTAAACTCTCCAGTATCTTCCCAACTATAGAAGTTAAACTAACAGGTCTATAGTTAATTTGGTAAAAACTTTGTTCCCTTTTTAAATATAGGCACCACGTTCGCCCTGCGCCAATCCAGTGCTACTATTCCCATCATTAATGAGTCCCTAAAAATTAGAAACAATGGGTTTGAAATGACAGAGCTCAATTCTTTTAGGATCCGTGGGTGGATGCCATTAGGTCCAGGTGCTTTATCCACCTTTATTCTGTATAAATATTTATGGACCATATCACTTTTGAGCCATTGGGAATCATTTGGGGCTGTGTCACTATTACCCCCATTATGGACATGAGCTCCCCTATGCTCCTTTGTATACACAGAGCTGAAGAAATTATTTAATAAATTTGCCTTCTCTTTGCCCCCAGTCACCCTCTCTAGGTTATTTTGTAAAGGGCCAACATGCTCAGACCTGACCTTTTTACTATTAAAATATTTGAAGAATTTTTGGGGGTTTTCCCTACTATCTTTTGCAATCTGTCATTCGTTTTGAATTTTTGCGTCCTTGATTTCCTTTTTACATATTCTTGTTATATTCTTTGTAACATTTAAACGATGATAGTGTTCCTTCATTTTTATATTTTTTAAAAGCTCTTTTATTCTTGTTTATAGCTTTTTTAACTTTGTCCGTGAGCCACGTAGGTTTTGTTTTTAGTCTTTTAAATGTATTGCCCATGGGAATATACTTTGCAGTGAGTTCCCAGTCTTTTTGAAGAATATGCTGCCCCATTAGTGCCTCAATGCCCATCAGTGCCGCCTCATTGGTGCTGCCTCATCAGTGCCCATTGGTGCTGCCGCATCAATGCCCATCAGTGCTGTCTCATCAGTGCTGCCTCATCAATGCCCATCAGTGCTTCCACATCAGTGCCCATCAGTGCTGTCTCATCAGTGCTGCCTCATCAGTGCCCATCAGTACTGCCTCATCAGTGCCCATCAGTTCCGCCTCATCGGTACCCATCAGTGTTTCCTCATCAGTGCCCATCAGTGCTGTCTGATCAGTGCTGCCTCATCAGTGCCCATCAGTGCTGCCTCATCAGTGCCCATCAGTGTCGTCTCATCAGTGCTACCTCATCAGTGCCCATCAGTGCTACCTCATCAGTGCCCATCAGCGCCACCTCATCGGTGCCCATCAGTACCGCCTCATCAGTGCCCATCAGTACTGTCTCATCAGTGCTGCCTCATCAATGCCCATCAGTGCTGACTCATCATTGCTGCCTCATTAGTGCCCATCAGTGCAGCCTATCTCTGCCCATCAGTGCAGCCTCATCAGTGCCCATCGGTGAAGGAGAAAAATGATGTATTTACAAAACTGTATAACAGAAAGTAAAAAAAAACATTACTTTTTGTTCAAATTTTTTATTTATTTATTTATTTTTGCTAGTTTAGCAAAAAAAAGAAAAAACCCAGTGGTGATTAAATACCACCAAAAGAGAACTCTATCGGTCTCAAAAGAAAAGAAAAAGTACAGTGTCGCATGACCGCGCAATTGTCATTCCAATTGCGAGAACGCTGAAAGCTTAAAATTGGCTTGGACAGGAAGGGGGTGTACGTGCTCGGTATTGAAGGGGTTAAGCATGTGTGTGTGTGTGTGTGTGTGTGTGTATTTCACTCCTGGGGGGGGGCGCACTGTGAAGAGTTGAACATTGACAGCCTACCATCAAGACTCTAAACTGCTAACTCAAACGCTATCACTAATTAATGCCATTACAGCATTTCTTTAGCTGAGCGCTATTAAATCTTTACAAGCTTCCCTTTAAACTGAGTAGTAGGGATTCTACAAAGAATGAAACACGTGAATAA